>NC_134857.1:18186555-18487023 GCF_049852395.1 Peromyscus maniculatus bairdii | reverse complement strand
AAGTCACTTGCGGGTAGTCCAAGGCCCTATCATACTGATTTAACTGAGCTAAAATGACTTTCCGTGAGTATCTGGATGGCCGGTTGAAGGTAGTGAGTGAGTTTTGGGATTCCCTGTGTGATTCATGTCCATTTTTGTTAAATAAGAGCCATGCTTACTGGAGTATTTCAGTAATCCCGACTTCCTGAGACTGTATGTTCTCATCACTTTAATAAGTTTATAGTCTGGGGAAGTAGGGCATCTTTGCACAAAAACATTGTGTATCAGTTGGATTGAATCGTGGGAGTCAATGGCAAGCTTCCCAAATTATCATTGAGAGTTCTAGAAACAGTTGGCATTTACCTATGGGGGAGGGGTGGTAGGATGAAAACGTGCCTGAAAGGAGTTAGGCAGGCTCTGTGTGCAGTTAGAGTCTAAGTCTAGCTTTTTTGCTGCTTTGGAATATTTCTGTCTTAGTTTTGCTGTCCTGCAAGGCATGAAGTCTGTAATCACAAACATTGAACCCTCAAATCACTTTCCCTTTTTCCTGTAGTTTGAATAGAGTGAGATCTCTAGGATTGAGGACAAACATTAACCCGTGGGGGAAGGAAACAATTTGTGTAAAAAGTTAAGCCACTCATCCTTGCACCTGAGTCCACTGTTTAAAGCTCACTTCTAACCTGTACATGTTGTTAACATGAGACATTGGTGGTAAATGGAGTTTCTTAATTTGGATGTGTTTTTTTTTGGCATTATTGGAAAGTGCTCTGCCTCTGAGCTACAGCCCAACCTTGAGATTATATTTTGTGTTGACCTTTGTTGAACTGTTAAACACTTTTAACTTCTTTTACATATGCCAAAGAACCTTTTGATATTTCGAGTCTATCTAATTAAGGTTTTCGCAGGGTTGATTTTCATAATACCTGACTGCCAAGAAAACAAGAAATAAATGCTTCCTGTGAACTGGGAAGCTTTCAAGCCAGTGAGCAGAAAGGGTAGCTATTGCTTTATAAACATGGGGTTTCTGATAAAAAGGGGTGTGCCAGATGGACCTTTGGAGCTTCAGCCTGTCGAGTAAATGTGCTGGTTCACTTGTGGTCAGAGCCTGTGTACAAATTGAGTCCGCCACACAGTCTCTCTTAGGATGGAACATTACTGTGGAGATTCACTTAAGTTCATTTAGATGGAGTTAGTTGAAGTAATTTGTTACTTATATAAAGACGAACAGAGAGAAATGCATTGGAATTCAGGGGAGAGATGGCAGAAACCTTGGCACTGGTGAGGACTGTGTTGTTCTGGTACATGTAAATTGGACTCATTTTCAGAAATACCATTTACAGTGCACATCCCTGAAGTGGGAAGAGGAAGGCAGGGAGCAGCAGACATTACATTTTGTCCTCAGACCTTCCTTCCCCTGTGGCTGTCTGGCTGTGAACCCTTCACTTTCCCCGCCAAACTGCCCCCAACAGGGACTGTAGAGAGCTGATGCTCAGGAGGGGTCACTGCTTACTGCCTTTGGCATCCTAAGAGTACAATTGATTGCCCTTTTACCAGAGAGCTAGGGGACAAGGACTCTGAGCCACCTCCAGGAGGTGTGAAGTGCAGCTGTCCTTTAGACTGATCCCTTGTGGTGAGTGTTGTGTTGGCTTTCTCTGTGGGTGATGAGGTGGAGAACGCTCAGAAGGTAATTCCGATGAGGCCTTGACAAGGGGCGCCACCCTGGTCTTTCTGTCCCCCTTTCCATGTTCTTTCCAGATGACCATTTAGGACACATTTCCCTGATGCTCTGCCAGGCTTGGATTTCCCATGTCCTGACAAGTCTTCTCACTGGGACTGTAGCTCTGTGGTACCTCTGATGGTGGGTGGATAGTCCAAGAGTTCTGCCATCGCGCTTAAGTCCTGCAGCTTCTGTTGAATATTAAAGGTAGCCTCTCCAAATACTGGTGGCAGAAAGAAAACTAAGAATGGAGAGCAAAGAAGAGTGTGGCCAACTGTCTTCAGAAGTGTGCGCTTCAGAGGACTTGTGAAAGAAAGGCCCCACGTGTTGTGTTGTAGTGTAGTTGTTTGAGCAAAGATCTCTTGGTTCTCTGTCCCTTGAGGGTAGACTAGAGCTGCCACTTGAGTCTTCCCTCTGTGTCACAGTTAAGACAATGGAGTTGGTGTATGTGTAGTGTTCAGAACAGTGTTTGACTTGCCAAGCATTGCCTGAACGTCAAGCCGTGCCTTTGGTTGTGAGGTGGTTTCTTTGTGTTATGTTTTCCTTTGGTTACTGCTCTGGGGGCATAAATATCACATGAAGCTCTCAGCAGGTCTGTTTCCTGAGTTTGTGGGCAACATTCTTGAAATAAACGTAGCATACTTTATTTTTTCTCAAAGTTGTGCTTGAGGCTTGCTCATGGAGAGCTAGACTGCGCCGTTGTCAACGCTTCCTTGATTGGTGTGGTTGTGTGGGGTGGGTTTTCCCACACCTCGGGTGCTGTCTCTTCGGACACTTGGTCTTAGGCTTCAAGTCTGTGTTCCACTGGAAACGTTTTCAAGTTTTTAAATATAAGGGAATTGTTGAAGCCGAGTCTGGCGGAACTTGTGGTCTGTCTTAGAGGTGGCTGTATTTTCTGCCCTCAAGCCTTGGCCATGGGTGAGTCTGCACTCCCTGTTTTCGGCTGCCAGGGCAGCTTTCCTTAGGAACCTTGCTCACGTCTCAGCCCCGCAATTTTTCTCCCATTTTACCACTCAGCAGCAGCAGTGCCGTGTGTCACATGTCTGTCAGTCAGGACTAGACTGGTGCTTTGACAAGTCCTGGTGACAATTTCAGCAGCTGGTACCCTAAATTTAACTGAGGACCGAGGCTCAGGTAGTGAGGGGCAGGAGCAGTGGCTTGGCACAGTGTGGCTCTGATTGTCTTCTGGCAGCGAGGCCACAGGAAGAAGTCCGTGAATGTGGTGGGAGTTTTAGGTTTGATCTTTGCATTAATATTCCTGTTTTTTTCTGAACAGGTTTCTTCTCTTATCTAGTGTAACTATTGACAGTGTCATTTCTACTGGTTTTAATCACTTAGGTCCCCCCGGAAAACCTCAAATAGTTGCTTGCCTCTTGCCAACTGGACTGAGTTCATGGCCTTCAGCCTGGCTTTTAGGGTTCTTTTCTACTTTCCATGCCCTCCCTTCAGCTGGACCCTTGCCGGCCTCTCACATCCTGTAGCTGCCGTGTCTGTTGCTGCCTGGGTTTTACTCTACCCCCCCCCCCCCTTTTTTTTTTTTTGTCTAGTTTCAGCCCCACACTTTGAGAAGCCTCTTTTGCAGTCCTGACATGTTCTTCTCTGATTCTCTCTCTCTCGCTTTGCTTGTGGGGGTGGGCCCTGTTGTGCCATTGTGAGGGGTTCTTCCCCCCTGCCCCTGAGGGGAAGACCTGTCTTCTTTGGAGAATCATGTAATCATGTTTGTATAAGTCCTCTTTTAAATTGAACAGTGCTGTCCTTTCTGCCTTGAATGCTGGAGTGGACAAGGGAGAAAAACGTGGTCCATTCTTAGTGGTCAGTGAAAGTGGGTAGGTTGGTGCTTGTAGCTGGGAATACTAGCTGCAGTGTTAAGGGAGAATGTGACTTTATTTATCAGTCATTAGGAGTTGTGTTACCTTCTCCTTTTCATCCAGTTGTACACAATGACTGTTTCTTACCTGAAATGCCTGGGACCCAGAGGTGTGTTCCTTCAGATTTTAGCATGTAATCATGGGATCTCGGGGATGGGATCCAAGTGTGAACCTGAAGGTCATTTTTGTTTCATGTGCACCTTGTACCATAGCTTAAAGTGATTTCATATTTAGTGTTGTCCGCTTTTTCTGGTGTCTTGTTATCTGATGTCTGGGTGGAGTTTGTGTTTGGTGCTTAAGAATTTTTGGATTTTTGGAGCATTTTGGAATTTTGGTTTTCTAACTAGGGATGTTCAACCCGTGTGTTTGCCAGGTATGATGCTTATGATTTTGGAACTGGTGTGTGTTGAGACAGGATCTCATGTAGCCCAGGCTTCCTTTGCATTGACTGTAGCTGAGGCTGGTCTGAATCTCACCCTCTGCCTCCTCCTTCAGTGCTGCTGTTCAAGGTGTGCTACTCCTGTTGTTGGTTCCTTAAACGTGGAAGGACTTTGCTTTCTGGACAGATGTTCCTTGTGTTTATTTCTTTTCTAATTTTTCCCTCTTTCTGCCGACCCCTCACGCTCCAACCCCCAGATAGGGTTTTTCTGTGTATCCTTGGCTGCTCTGTAGACCAGGCTGGCCTGAAAGACATAGAGATCCAATTGCCTCTGTGTCCATAGTGCTAGGGCTAAAGGGGTGTGCCACCACCTCCTGGCTTTTTTGGAAAGGGTCTCACTGTTCATGTGTCCTAGTATGGCCAGGAACTTGCAATCCTGCCTCTGCTTCCTGAGTGTCACTACGACAGTCCATTGGACCTAATATTTTTCTCTTGGTCTTTTATAAATAAAATTGTGTTTTTGGCCTTTCTTTGGTTATAACATTCTGATGAACACTGGAGCTTGATTTCAGCCATCACTTTTAACATATTAACATTTAGCATAGGTCTGTGTATTCAGTGTAAGTAAGTGGGTTTAATGTACCAGAAGAATGTTGTCTTAGCCATCTCTTCTCCGAAGGTTTTTTATGGCAAGATAATGCTGTATTCATTCTAACCCACCAGGTTAATTGACTCTTAAGGCAACTAATTTGATGTTATGTCCTTCCAAAATGTTTAATTTAGAGTTTAAAAATGTGTGCTTTCCAGTATAATATTGAGTTGAACAAAATGAGTTGAATGCTGCTTTGAAATTGTAGCTCAGAATGAACACAAGGTATCCCCTAGAGTCCGAAGTGCTCAGGTGAGGAAGGAACTGCAAAGATCCAGTTTAAGGAGCACAGGAGGAAGAATGGGTGCTGGATGGGCATCAGCCAGTGGAGCTGTGGAGTCTGCCTATAGTGTGTAGCCTCTTCCTCCCCGGGTTCCCCAGAGGAGGTAAAATTGAAAAACCAGAAGAGAACTTGGTGATGAACTCAGAAATGATCATTCCAGCATTTAGTAGAGAGTTTCTTTGATTTTTCTTCCTGTGGTTTAGAAACATGACAGTGCTCTGTAGTGCTGTTTGACCTTGAACTCCTGACCCTGCAGCCTCAGCCTCCCAACCACTTGGGTTGCAGATGTGTCCACCAGGTCTGGCTTCAGTAATTATGTGGAATTATACTCTGGGTTTTCAAATTTGCCCACCCTCCTCCCACATATGCCCAGGGTCTCACGTAACCCAGGCTGACTTTGAACTCCGATCCTCCTGTCTGTCTCCCAAATAATGGGATTGTAGGATGTGACTCCATGCCTGGCTCTTTCTCTGTATTTTAAGTAAGGATGTTCGAAATTTTTATTTTGTATAGTAATTTTACTTTTTAGGAATTAGATGTTAATCTTTGTGATTATTTTTCCTCCCCTTCCCCTCTCCTCCTGTCCCCTCCCCTCCTTCCCCTCCCCTCTTTCCCCTCTTTCTCCTCCCTTCCTTTCCCTCCCCTCTTTCCCCTCCTCCCCCTCCCCTAGTTTCCTTTTTTTGAGTTAGAGTTCTCTGTAGTCCCAGGACAGCCTCCATCTGGATGTCTAGCTGAGGATAATCTTGGACGTCTGAGTTGGCCGTCACTTCCTGAGTGTGAGGAGGATTGGGTGAAAGGGCACCAGTGCTCCGTCTGCAGTGCTGCGGTGGACCCCAGGGCCTCGTGCTTGCTAGACTAGCATTGGGCTCTTTTTTTTTTTTTTTTGCTCTGGGGTCAAAGGTATTAGTGGTTTCCTCTTTTTCCTCAGTATTCTAGAAGGTGGAGTGTTGTGAAGAGGTAATCAGTGAGGTGGAAGGTTTGAAAGGCTGACAGAAAGTTTGTGCTTTTGTTATTACTGTGTGTTTGCTTGGACAGTGGCAGCAGCATTTTAACATGGATCCGGTGCAAAGCCAACAGATTTATTTCGAGTTTCACTTAGAACTGTTACTGTTTTTACAACTGTGGTGTGCTCTCCCGCAGCTGCTGCGTGCCTGTGGAGGTCGACTTCTGCGAGTCAGTGGAGTCAGTTCTCTCCTACCTGGTGCTTCTGGGTGTTGTGTTGAGATCTTCAGGCTTGGTGGCAGGTGCCTTTTGGCCCATGAGGTATCTTGCCAGCTCTTTAATTTTTTATTTTATTTTTTGCAGTGCTGGGGATTGAACTCAACAGATGATTAACACCCCCTCCCCCCAAAACCAAAAAGAACCAAACAAACCCCAAAACAAAACCAAAGACCTGTGCTTACAGAGGAGAAAACATTTAGTTTCTGTAAATTTATATCAAGGTAATGAAGTGATATACTACCTAAGGTTTTCTCACTCATTCAACTCATAATTGAGTTAGTGTGCTCAGTTTGTTACTTCTGTGTTGAAATGTGAAGTCTGTCAATTAAAGATAATCAAATGTTGGTTGCATTTGTTTGGTGTGTGAGTGGTGTGTGAGGTGAGTGGGTGTGGTATACAGTGGAGGCCACAGAACAACTTGCCTAGTTTTGTCCTCCTGCCACGTGGGTTCTAGTGATCAGTCTGAGCCATTTGCCAGCTCCAAGTCTGTTACTTTATTTTTCATTTTTTGAGACAGTCTCATGTTAGCCCTGGTGGTCTTGTTATATAGCTAAGGATGGTCTTGAAGTGTTAGATCTTCTGCCTTCTAAATGCTGGGATTATAGGCATGTATCACCATGCCCAGCTCAGGCTTTTGTAAAAATTATACTTTATCTAAATGGATATTTAGTTATTGGAGGTGGAGCACATGCCATGATGCACATTGTGTGGAGGTCCTGGGCATCGAATTCAGATCTTGAGGCTGAGCCATCATGCTGTTGCCGGACCCTAACCACTCCCTCAGGGGAGGGGGTGAGGAGGAGTGGCGTTAACAACACAGACACTGGGAGTCAATGAAGGGGAAGGCCTTATATACCTGCTTCCCAGCACCCAAGCTGTGTCCTGATCCCAGTGACATTGCGTGGTTGCCCCTCATTGGCTAGGCACAATCAGAAACTCTGACAGCGCCTGTTGCTAGACCCTCAGGCAGATTCCAGGTTGGCTCATAAGTAAGTACATTATGTGCATACTTTGGCAACTGGTTTGAGCCAATTTCCTCGACCCTGTGGGCCTGTCCTATTACATCTTACCAGCCCTCAGTTAAACATTTTTTAATCTTTTAGTCTGGGTGTGGTGGCTTACCTTTAATTCCAGCGAGGGAGGCAGAGCATGTGGATCTGTTAAGTTCAAAGCCAGCCTGGTATACAAAGCTCAAAAGTAAAAATAAAAAGAAGAAAAAAAAAGAAGTTTTAATCGTTTAATTTGGATAATTAGAAGAGCAAAGAGCCAGGCATGACACCTCATGCCTACAATTCCCAAATTTAGGAGGCTTAGGCAAGAGAATTGCCAGTTGAGGGCATTCCTGGGGTGTATGGTGAGTTCTTACCTCAAAACAAGCAACCTTTTAAGGAGACAGATCTGCTATTTTCTCCCTCCTTTCCCCCTGTTCTGGAAGAGCCAGATCCATTTATTTCTGATAGGACTTTATATCTATTCCTCAGATTCATTGACAGAATTAGAGTTGTTATATGATGAAATGTGTTGGAGTTTTGTTGTTCTTGGGTTTTGTTTTGTTTTCTTGTTTTTGAGACAATCTTACTATCTACAGCTCTGGCTAGCCTGGAATTTGTTTTGTTGACCAGACTGGCCTTGAACTCTGTTTCATAGATGCTGAGATTCAAGGCCTGTGCCACCACACCACATGTTGCTATTTATTGTAGCTGGGTCATCAGGCCATTGATGAATCTGAATTTTGAGTCCTGTTTAAAGCTGATAATTAGAAATAAAAAGTTGTAGTTGTTCAGAAAGACCTCAGTAATCTCACTTCAAAGGCACTCCTTTGTCAGGGGCTTGGGAATCAGGTGAAAGTAGGTTCTCCGAGGCTTTTTTAGTTGACTTTAGTGATTATGGTAATCTGGTCTGCAGGATTACCTTGCTGTGTGGATTCTGCATCGATCTTACTTTGACATGAGAATTGTGTTGACTCCATGGAAACATTAGGTTTCCATTCTGATTTTGGTTACAATGGCTGTCACAGTTGTGTCACTTGCACTTATCCATGGCAATTTAGATTACTGATGCAGGGGCTTGCCTTCTAGTTATTGTGTATCATTTTCAGCTTCAGCTGGAGCAAGTTGAATGCTCTGTTTTCATGCCAAAGTCTACTGAACTGATGAGATGTCAGTCTTCTGAGGTGGTGCCTCCTGCAGTAGCTGGAGACCGGACGGGGTCTGTGCACTGGCAGCAGACTTCCTGTAGCTGCCACTGTGTGAAGAGATGGCTCCAGGCGGTATGGACTCGAGTCCTGTCACTCCTGTCTATCGTGTGGACGGTTTGTGAGATCACGTGACTATTACAGTTGGTTTCCACATCTGGAAGTGGAAATAAAGGGTAGTTCTCTGCTGATGGATTGCTTGTCAGGACTGAAATGAGAATGCATGTGAAGTAGGTAGTATGGGGCCTGGCAAAGAGGAGTTCCTCAGTTCATGCTGGTGGCTGCCTGCTGGCCTCTAGAAAGTTAAAAAAAATTTTTTTTGAAAAATTATGTGTTTGTATGCTGAGTGTAGTGTTGTACATGTGAATACAGTGTCCTCTGAGGCCAGGGAATGGTGTTGGGTGCCTTGGAGCTATAGTCACATGGATGTGAGCCATCTGATGTGAGTGCTGAAAGTTGAACTGAAGTCCTCATCAAACCATCTCTCCAGCCTGCTGGCCTTTGGGAATCAGCAGAAGCTATAGTTGCGTTGCTGAGAAGGCATTTGATGGTTGTTAATTCTTGTTTATGGCTCACTTTAGAATAGATTGGCCAGGGCAGAGTTTTGCTGTGTTTGAAATATGTAGACTTTTTTGCTGATTTATCTATCTATCTATCTATCTATCTATCTATCTATCTATTTATTTTGAAACAGATTCTCATGTGGCTCATATTGACCTGTATATTATTGTGTGGTGGAGGTTGACCTTGAACACTTGATATTCCTTCCCAAATTTTGAGATTATAGAATGTGATGCCCCAAGTCTGTTGCCTTATATTGAGTTTGGTAACACTGTTTTAGGAAGAAGGTTGCTACCTTCGGAGGTAAGCTGCACTGCTTTCTCCAGTCATTTCCACACGTTAATTTCATGAAAACTGTGGTATGATTGATGATCATTGAAAGAAACCTGGACTAAACACGGTCTGTGTGTGCAGAAGGAACTGAAATGAGGAAGCATGCAGGGGCTGGACGGATTGCAGTCATTTTCTGTACTTTCTTGTTTCTTTAGAAGACATTCTTCTCTCCATTTGTGTGTGTGTGTGTGTGTGTGTGTGTGTGTGTGTGTGTGTGTGTGTGTGTACACGTACCAGAGAGAGCGAGAGCACTCTACTGAGTGCATTTAAGGTCATTTAGCCTCGTGGAGTTGGTACCCTCGTTTCACATGATTTCAGGGGTGGAGTTAAGTGCCTGGTGAGCATCTTTACCTATCGAGCTATCTTGCCGCCCTCGTTTCTCTTCCACCTGGCTTTTATTTTATTTTATCCTTTTAAATAAAATGTTTTGCCGTGGGTCTTGCTCTGTAGCCATGGATGGGCTAGAACTGGGCAGCCCAGGCTGTGGCCTCACACTCTTGATCCTCCTGCTTTGGTCTCCTCAGGTGCTGGGATTACAGGTGTGTGCTATCATGCCTTGCTTAAAAACATTGTTTAAACTGACTGGGGAGATGATGCAGTCAAGAGAATGTTTGCTGTGCAAGCGTGAGTGGTCTGAGTTTGGGTCTGTTACACTCATATAAAAAGCTGGGTATGGTGGCCCGTGCCTGAATCCCAATATTGAGTCTACTGGGCAATCCAGCCTGGCCTTCTCCCTGAGGTGGATAGCGAGTAGTCAGGGAAGATGCCCAGTACTGACCTCTGTCCCCACATGCATGTGCTTGCCTGTGTACACACAGGCATTTCTCCCCCTCCCCCAGGAAAAAAAACCTTTCCCCCCTTTGAAATTTATTTTATTTCATCATATTTCGACTGCATCTCCCTCCCCATTTCTCCACCTAACACCTTCTGGATTTAGTCCTTTTAGCTCCCCTCCCTCCCAACTTCATGTTCTGTTTCTCTCTCTCTCTCTCTCTCTCTCTCTCTCTCTCTCTCTCTCTCTCTCTCTCTCTCTCCCCTCTCCCCTCTCCCCTCTCCCCTCTCCCCTCTCCCCTCTCCCCTCTCCCCTCTCCCCTCTCCCCTCTCCCCTCTCCCCTCTCCCCTCTCTCTCTCTCCTCTCTCCTCTCTCCTCTCTCCTCTCTCCCCTCTCTCTTTCCTCTACCCAGTTCATTTTCTGCTGCCCATGTGCACATTTTTATGATGTCATCGACTGGAACATGATTGACTTACCCTTAAATAAAACTCTCTGTCTCCCTCTCTCTCCCTCCCTCTCTCTCTCCCTCCCTCTCTTTCTCCCTCTCCCCCTTCCTCTCCCCCAGAAGCCATCTACTGTCATTATCAATTTGGGTTTGCGTGGGGCCTAGTGAGCTCCTCTCCCTTCTACACTGGGATGTTGACTGGCATTGATAATTACACAGGCAACCACAGCTGCTGAGAATTTATGAGGGCATCGGTCCTGTCATGTTTACAAGTTACTGTTCAGCTTAGTCCTCCTGAATCTCTGATTCTTAAAGTCTTTCCCTACCCACTCTTCCTTGATGTTCCCCGAACCTTGGGAACTCGTGTGTGGCTGAGCACTCCACAGACCCTTTGTATTGTGACTGCTTGTGCATTAACTGTCACCCACTGCCCAGAGAAGCTCGTCTGAGGAGAACTGAGAGCTGCCCTAACATGGGTACAGATAGGTGTGTCTAGAGGTGGTTTGATGTTATGTCCAGTTAGCAACATATTAGTAGTAATATCACCCCTGGGGTTTAGAACTCTGAAGTCATGGGTTCTTGGTAAAACTTAAGAGTGCCCGGCAAAAGTTTCTTCCCATGGAACTGGCCTTGATTCCAATAAAAAGTGGGGGAAGAAATAAAAAAGGGGAAAAGAAAAGAAAGAAAGTCGTTGGCTACCCCTGTAATGTAGCATGTCACTATTATTAGACCCGTGGGCCTGTCTTCACCAGGCTAGTTATTACTGTAGCTCACAGAGGTCACCACTGGGTGAGATGTTGATGACTTTTCTTCTCTGGCAGCCTTTATAGCAACCGCAGTACTATGAAAGTGAGCAAGCAGGGAGGATTTCTCCATGTCCTGTGACCATTCTTTATAAAACTATAAATTGTTTGTAATATTTAATAATTATTTTATTATGAATTCAATGAATTTGGGAACTGTGCATTTAAACTAATATATAAGTACAATTTTCTATTTATAAGTTTAGAATCAGTATTCAGAATGGGAAGTTGATATTCTGCATGATAGAACGTAGACAAATCATGATCACATTTATTTTGTCATGTCCTTGACTTTGTTTTGTCTCCCAGGCTAGCCCTGAACTTCTGATCTTCCCACCTCAGTCTCCTGAGTGTTGGCATCATAGGTGATCCACCATGCCTGGCTTTCTCTGAAAATCCTATCTTGGAATCTGTGGGTAGTCACTTGTTCCTAGAACAGATGTCTGTAGACATGTCCTTGATGCAGTTGTTTACTTTTAGCTCTATGTCATGCCTTCCTGAGGACACTTATTTTACCCATTTTTCACCTGGATCCTCTGATGCAGTACAGGCAAACTGCAGACTCTGCTCATATTGAATTGGGGAGGCTTTCCAAGTGATTTGAGGGTTTCCTGGTCCCTGCAGAACCTTGTCTCTTTAAAGGTCATATAGGTCCAGAAAAGAGGTTGGTCTAGCTGAATAAGTTCCTTGCTCCTTGGAAGCATGGTGTTCAAAGTCTAAGATCATCAGGCTCTGCTTGGGTGGCCTGATTTGCAGCTTGGGCTACCTGTAGAATCTTTTTCTTTTGGCCTGGGAGCAATTGAAGCTACGCTGTCAGAGGGTAAAAGAAACAAAGTTCTGGACATAAGATTACCAGTTAGTTACACTTACTCACTGGTTCCTTTAGTCCCTCTTCTGTTTGAATCCTTACCTGGTGCTGCTGTTGCATTGCTTCCTGCATCTGGTCTCTGTGTGAGCTCTCAGTCCACCATATACACTCTTGTGGCCCACCCTTTCTCTGTGACGTGCTTGTAGGGCTTGAGACCGTGCATTGCACAGGTAGTTCTGTCTCTTCAGGCACTTACTATGTCAAGGAAGGAGCTGGTATTTCTTTCTTCCTGTGTCTGCTGTTGGACATTGGCTGATGGCAGTGTCTATCTTCATTTCATGGTTATGAGCAACAACCAGACAGTTGGAGGGGAAAAGACAGGGTCAGAGTTGGGAGAAGCAGAAGTAGCTCCCATGGTGATGAGCTGGTCACATCCTTAGCTACTGACCCACACTTCCTACATAATCCAAAACCTTGGATACTGGAGATGTATAGAGTAGGGGTGGGGTAAGAAGTTGTAGTTAATTGAGCTTTCGGGATCAGGAGTCTTCAAATTGTTGTCGGAAGGGAGCTTGTTGATCATTTCCACATACCTGGACCTGTATTTGAGAAGACAGGGCTTTCAGTTTACAGATGAACTCAAGCGATTGCCATAAATAGTACTTCATTGATACTTGCAAAGCGTTAAAAAGTTCACCAGTAAATTTTAAATCAGCAAGGGTATTGCAGTGAGAAATCTGTGCTGGCACTTGCTGTGCTGTGGCTCAGTGTGGCAGTCAGGAGGGGGTGGTCCTGAAGGCCCTTCTTTCTGTAGTTTCCTGTCCCTTCAGGTGGGTAACCTGACCCCTCGTAGCTGGGCTCTGCTTGTTTGTGGATGTGTTTCTGAGCTCATTGCTTCTCAGTCTGTCTTTTTCTCTCCTTTTGGGTCAGTTCCTAGCTGTCCTGTTTCATGCCTCCTTTGACTTTCTTGTATGTTCTTGCCAGATGACTCCAACAGTCTTGTGGATGGATACAGTGGTAGGTTGTTACCGTTGCTCTGACGTAGAGGCATAGCAGTGATTTCTGTAAGTTGAAAAGTGCCCCCTCCCAATTCTGAGACAACAGTTTACTATTATCTTTTGGACAAACATGATATGGGCCAGTGAGGTGGCTCAGTGGGTAAAGATGCTTACGACCAAGACCCATAGCCTGAGCTCAGTGAGGGAAATGACTCCACAATGTTGTCCTCTGACCTGCACGTGTGCACTGTGGCACTCTGTACCCACATGCATATGTGACATCACATATATACGCAAATAAATAATATGACAAAAATGTATGTGTACACGGTGTAACGTAATGGCTGTGGTTTGAAGCTGTGTGAGGATTTAGTTGTCAGTGTGGATAGTGTGAAGAAAGCTGCTGAGGGAACAAAGAAAAGTTTGGAAAAATTTAATTTACCAAATTCTTTTCCTTTATTTGCAAAATAGCTCCCATTTCTCTTGGGTTTAAGTAGAGTGGACAATTGAGGACAAGCTTAAAAGAGTGGTCCACGGTGTGGGAAATAGGGAAGTCGTGTGACTGTAACAAGACAGTTTCTCTGGCTTTTGCATCCTCCCCTCCTCTCTTGTTTTGCCTGAGTAGCAACAGCAGAGCTCATGAACCGTAGCAACTTGGAGGTCACTGAGTTTTTCCTTTTGGAGGAGTTAGGCTGGCATCTTTTCAGGGTCTCCCTCTCCCCCCTTTCATTTTTGAGAGCAAGCCCCACACTGTAGTTCTGACTGGCCTGGGAATTGATATGTAGAATAGCCTGGCCTCATACTTGCAGTTGTGTCCCTGCCCAGCCTCTGCCTCCTGATGCTGGGATTACTCCAGACTCTGCCTCCTGATGCTGGGATTACTCCAGACTCTGCCTCCTGATGCTGGCATTACCCCAGCAGCAAATAATTCTTGAATTCTTTTAGATTTTTATTTTTCTACTTGAACTTGAATATTTTTCTCATGAGAAATTAGCCACTAAAATTTTTATTAGTGTTTTAATTTGAATTGTTAATTTTGGTAATGTTTTATTTTAAAGTTGTATGGGTTTTGAATGTCCTGTTTTCCTCTTGTAAATCCCTGTGGTCTTCAGCATTGGACTTTGCATAAGTTTTCCACCAGTCTGTGTTTTCATAATGCATAGTAGAAAACACTTTTATATGCTCTTGACTGGCACTGTGGAGTTAGTTGTCCAATGAGGTCAGTCACCTTCCCTTTCTATTTCCTCAAAGGGCCACATCTGTAATCTCAGCAAGGCAGAGTGAGGAGGAGGATTGCAACTAGTAGCTAGCCTGGTCTACATAGTGAGTCCTGGATAGCCAGGGCTGCATAGTGAAATTTGGTCTCCAAAAGCCAACCATCCAACAAAAAGGCCGAAAATGGTGGTTCACACCTGCAATCCTGACGCTTTGGAGGTGGAAGCAGGGGGCCAAGGAGTTCAAGGCCAGTCTTGGCTGCAGAGCAAGTTCAGGTCAGCCTGGGCCACACGAAAGAAACTGTGGCTCAAAACAAACAATGTTAACACATTGTTGTTTAGTATGTGAGTACCGCCTTCCCCTCGGGCACTGCCTGGTCAGCCTGGCAGCTCCATACCCTGGTGTACTTGTTCCCACCTCGTCTTAGCTGCTTTGTTCTTGGTCTCAGGCTCTGCCTTGAGATTGCCATGTACATGGAAGTGACGCCCACCCCATGTGACCCCTATAGGTCCCTCATTTCTGTTACCATTTTACCTTGAAAAATCCTTCCTCCATTGATTCCCTCACCCCCTTTCTGCATAAGTTAAACTTGATGAGAATAGGGATGTGTGAAGGGGGGCTTTTCTGTCCTGCCCTGTCCCACAGCCATTTGTAAATAATCACCCAGAGGCTTAATATTATTAACTACAAACTTTTTGGCCTGTTGCTCAGGCTTTTTACTAACTAGCTCTTACAACTTAAATTAACCTATTTGTAGCTAGAGTTTTTCTCTCTGGGTCCTGCCAAGCCCCGGCAGTCCCGTAGCCCACTTATAAAATAAACATACAGACTCTTATATTATTTAAACTGCTCAGGCCTACCATTGTCTAGCTCTTACTCTTATACTCAGCCCATTTCTGTTAATCTATATGTTGCCACGTGTTCCGTGGCTTTACCTGCTGCCTTTACACGATGCTCCCTGGACGGCAGGCTGGTGTCTCCTCCTATGTGCCTTCCTGTTCTGTCAATTCTCCTCTTTGCTAGTCTCGCCTATACTTCCTGCCTGGCTACTGGCCAATCAGTGTTTTATTTATCAATCGATCATCCACAGCACCTATTTCTATTAATCTATATTTTTTCGTGTGACCATGGTGTTTGTTACCAGTCTGCTTGCATCTTGCTCCTTGGGTGACTGGATGGTGTCTGTGCCTGACTCTGCCCTTCTTCTCCCTGCATCTCTGCTTGGATTTTCCCTCCTGGCTCTTATCCTACTTTGCCATAGGTAAAAGCATCTTTATTTATTAATCAATGGGAACAACACATATTCACAGTGTACAGAAAGACATCCCGCATCAGGGATTAGTTCTGTCTTCCCTGTGACTCTCCCCAGTACCTGGAACAGGGTCTGCAGGTGTTTAGTTAGTAGGGATAATTGATAAACTGGTAGTAAAATATTTGTGCTAAGATATTAGATTTTAATAAGATACATTTCGTTTTTCTCAGTAATAAGAGGTGGGTTAAATACCACTGGTTATATTGAAGTGAGTTGAGGAAATTTTGTCGTTGACTTGTAGCTGCCCTTGCCTGTGATGTGGTGGTGTTTCACGCTGATGTACTTCCTAAAGTTGACAGTGAGTCAGAATCAGATGAGTTGTGCTGGAGAAGCTCAAAGCAAGCTTTTGGTTTGATTGAAAAAGGAGCCTCATTGGCATGTGGAATATAGAACTCTGACTGACTGACTTCCCTGGGGGAAGAGCACCAGGCCAGCTGGGCTGTCTGAACCACCAAACCAGGCCTGTCTGAGCACCGGGAACGTTCTGACCACAGCAGCCTTCCTAGTAGTCCTGCCCTCCACCCACTGGAAGTGCGACAGTGTCTGATTTGACTTTTTCCCTTTACCTGGGACACTCCGGCAGACTCTGAGCAGTACAGTTGAGGCGGCCCGTGGTTGTATCAGAATTGATTGCTTCCAGGTGCTGGACCAGGAGATGGGTGTGGGGACTGAAGTAGTAGGTAGCCATTTATAGAAGGAAGGCTGGGCCTTTAGTCTACTCTGGATGTCACTTAAGATTGTCGTTTATGGTATGTAAAATGAATAAAAAAAAAATCTCTTAACAAAAACAAGTGAGGCTGCAGAGAAACTCAACCCTCTAAAAAAAAAGATTCAGAAGTGTCATTTATTCAGAAGTGACATGTGTCTTTTCACCTCTGCCACCCAGCTTTTCCAGATGAACCTGTTTTTAAAATGGGAACCAAGAGTCCTCTTGATAGTAGCTGTGATTTTCTTCAGTCCGTGTAGGCAGTGTGGTGCTGGCAGCACCTGACCTCGGAAGGAGCTCCACAGTGGGCCCGTAGTGCTGTTGAAGGCACTTAGGGGAGGCCAGCGAGTTCTTTATACAGATATTGGGGACACTGTAATTTCTGCGGAAGTGAATCTAATGAAGGTCTATTCTATCTGTTTTACACTATGTGTACGTATGGATTTCTGTGTGGGGACACATGAGTGCGGGTGTTCATGGAGACCAGAGAGGCCTTTGGAGCCTCTTCTGGAGCAGGAGTTAAGTCACCTGACATGGGTACTGGGAACCTACTTGGATTTTCTTTTCTTTTTCTTTTTATTGTTTTTGGTTTTTTTGAGACAGGGTTTACCCATGCAGCTCTGGCTGTCTGGAACTTACTCTGTAGACAAGGCTGGCCTCAAGCTTTGAGATCCGCCAGTCTTTGCTTCCCGAGTGGTGGGATTAAAGGCATGTGCCACCACCTCCTGGCTGTTCTTTTGTGTTTTTCTTGAGTTGAGGTTTCACTCTGTATCCCATGATGGCCTGCACCTCACTCTAGCTCAGGATAATCTCAAACTTGGGGTTATCTTCTTGCCACCCTCACCTGACTGCTGGGGATTCTCAAGGTGAGCCACCTGCCTCCTCTGGCCGCCTCTTTTGAATTCCATTTGCTTCATCTTGAACACCCTGGACTGGGAGTTGTTCTCTCTATCTCGTGACTTCAGGCCTTTAACTAAATATATGACTAAACATGTTGGTAAGATTACTTGGAAGATGTGCTGTACTGATGTGTTTCTCGGATACTTGGGTTAGAATTAACCTCAAAGAAAAACTCATAGCCAGCTGAAGAGAAACTTGTATTAGTTAATTTCACGAGCAGTTTAGAGACATTAGTCATATCCTCTTAAACTGTAGAGACTATTAAAGGAAATACCAACCAAACAAACTCATGGTTGAGAATGATTTTTTCCTCTAATGCATGTTGGCAGGACAGTTTTGAAAATCAAACCACTGTTTAAGCATTAAGGTTTCACCTTGCTCTGTGTACACATTTTAGAAGCATTGTATTAAAATATATTAAATAATTTGAGAAAATCCTCTGCATTTGTAATTTTTAAGGTAAAATCACTTTATTGTAGGTGTTTGTAATCTTTTAAAAACTGAAAGTTTCAGGAGATGTCCCTTCTAACTGATTGATAGTCTGCAAGTGTTAGAAGTATTTTGTAGTAGACAAATGTGAGTGATGTGTGCGTGGTAAAGGGAAGGGAGAGAGGGTGTTGGCATAAATGTACCAGCTTGGTCTTTTCTGGCAAGTAGTTTAGTTTATGTCTAACAAGTTGTAAGGAGCAGAGGAAGGAGCAGGAGGCAGGTGAGCTTCTACTCTGCTGGAGGGCATTTTCTTTGAGAGGGATCTGGGGAGGATTGTTCTGAGCAAAACAGCCTGGTTTCAGCTTTGCAACTAGTGTGAGTTTGAGCAGGGACGCTAATTCTGCAGAGTAAGAAAGTTGAGCTGGTACACAGTGTGTGTCGGTGTGGATGAGGAGGGCACGCATTCTGGCTGCATTGTAACCTGTGTTGTTATGTCTGCAGAAAGCATTGGGAACCTACTAGCCTCCATTGGATACTTCTGTACCCATGACCTTCATAAATTCAGTGGGCCACAAAATAAAACAAGAAGACAGAAATGTGAGAAAGATACTTATAGGGAAGAAGCTAAGTGGGGGTATTGACAGGCAGAGTGTCGAGAGGATGTAACTTAGAGTAGCCAGAATCCATTATATACATTTATGAAATTGTGAACAAATGTAAGCAGTGGGGAGCTCAGGAAGCAGTGGAGAAAGAGCTGGTTGCTGGCTGTGCTTTCTGGCTTGCACTGCGCCTCCATTTCTGGGGAGCAGGAAAAGAAAGACTTGATCCCATTGACTAATGGATAGAACCTAAGTAGGAAGGTCAGGACTGAGAGAGAGTGCTGGGCAGTGAGGACCCCTTGCATTCAGATGCCTTAACCAAGGGTCCTTGAACCCAGCACTAATTTGAGATCAGCCTTAGAGAGCTAGACTGAGCTAGGAACTGATTCTAGCCTACTTATTGCTACTGAATTCCAGCTTAGTCACTTTAAAAGAATTTGGTTTTTTTTTGAGATCGTGTTTCATGATGGCCTTGAACTTGATTGATATGTAGCTGAGGATGACTTTGAGTGATGAGATTGCAGGCTTGCTATCATGCCTTGTTTAAAAGTCTTGTTTTTCTCTTTTGGAGTGTGTCCATAAGGCAAATGCCCTGCCTCAGATCTACAGCTGTAGCCCTTTCCTAAAGATTTTTATTTTTTTTCCCTTAAGTTATCTTCTGTACTTGATTATAATTATGCACACTTGTTCTGTAAGTTTGGTATTGTGAATTTATTTTATTTTGTGGGAGTTTTAGGTTTGGAGTAGGAAAAATTGTAGAGGTAGGGTGACTTCTCCTTGTACATTTAATCCCCCTTCCTTAGCTGTTACTTGCATTTCCGGTTTTACCCACTGGTGACTGCCTGGTGCTCCAGGATTCCATGCTGTATTTTCTGTCTCCTTAGGCTCCCCCTGTCGTGGACTTTCTCCTCTTTGTTTTCACTATCTTGACAGTTTTGAAGAGAATTTGTTTGTCTTTGATTGTTCTTTGATTGGATCGAGGCTGTGGGTACTTGGGGAGGTCTCAATGTGCTTATCTCGTTTTTGTCTAGTGGAAGATGTGAGGTCAATGTGCGGAGATGATGCTGAAGTTGATGACTTGAGACTGGTCCCATGCCCAGGTGTTGCCACTGGAAAGTGATTTGTGTGTGTTCCACTGTGGGGAATCCTCAAATAATAAAAATGGTAAATTCTGTAGCTTGGAAATGAAATAGAAAAGCTTATTGCTTGCTTTTGGGTGGCTTGCTTGTTAGGGAGGCCAAGCCAGCCCCATTGATGGACACCTCATTGCTGGATCTTGCTCACCTCTCCTTGTCTACTGGAGTCGTCAAAGTAGCTAAAGATTGCCATTGCATGAATAAAATCCAGATCCAATAATTGAAGTGTTAAGATTTATGGGCAAATTCAGAAGTAGTTGGAATTTTATTTTATACATTTAGATTACCTTAAAAAGTGTGTTGATACCATGTTAAACATACAGTTTTGTAAACAGAAGGTCATGGTGGATGCCTGTGTGCAGGGATGCCAGGAGGAAGGGAAACTCATCAAATGAGTTGTATTTTGGAGCATTTAGAAAATTAATTAATTAATTTTAATTGTTTTGGTTTTTCGAGACAGAGTTTCTCTGTGTAGTTTTGGTGCCTGTACTTGATCTCACTCTGTAGCCCAGGCTGGCTTCGAACTCAGAGGTATCGGCCTGGCTCTGCCTCCCAAGTGCTGGGATTAAAGGCGTGCGCCACCGCTGCCCGGCTCATTGTAATTTTTATATGAAGCATATTTCTTAGAATTTTGTGAGCCATGTGAGCAGTTAAATACAATTTTATAGAAAGGGATTCTTGGGTCCTGTGTCTCATTGAGGAAAAACAAAGGAGATCCTCAGCAGCAAAAGGGCAGCATATGTGTTCTTTTTATTTAATCAAAATACATTTACATTGTTTCTTCTCCTCTCCATTCTACTTCTCCCATGCCCCCCCTACCATGTGTTCTTTGTGCAAACCATGGCACACAAGCAGCGGCACTAGAGGTGGAAGACTGTCCCTGCCCAGGGGAGAGTTGGAAGCTGTGGCAGATGTGGACAAGGCTTTTAGGAAAGAACCGAAAACCTTCATCTTGCTTCTTGAAGGGAAAGGAGAAGGACCCCAAGGCCCAGGTGTCTCTTGGTTCTTTTTTGGGTGTTGTCCAAGAGGCCCCTGAGCTGGAGGAGCTCTGCAGAACTAAGCCACTCACTTCCTGGCTGGAAATCGTGAGGAAGACAAAGATGAAGTCGGCGCTGACAGTTGTTTTTCTTGGCTATCAAGTATTTAACACCCCTTTGTACAAATTATGCCTCTAAAAGAAAAAATTGAAATGTAAGGTGGCAAAGTTTCTTTCTTTCTTTTTTTTTTAGATGTATTTATTATGTATACAGTGTTCTGTCTGCAGGCCAGAAGAGGGCACCAGCTCTCACTACGGATGGTTGTGAGCCACCATGTGGTTGCTGGGAATTGAACTCAGGACCTCTGGAAGAGCAGCCAGCACTCTCAACCGCTGAGCCATCTCTCCAGCCCGCAAAGTTTCTTTTTAAACCAATATGGTGTGTGTCTTATTTTGGTGTAATTAGCACACTAGGAAGTGTGTCTTTAGATAACCTTGTCCTGTTGGCTTTGTCCATAGCCAGTAACCTGGCATGACACAGAATTGGGCTGTGATTGTCATGGAAATTAAAGCTGTTTTTTGCTGATGCATAGAGCATACTTGTTACATATAGGTTAGGTTTTAGGTATTCAGTTGTCTGCTGATGCACCTACTGGTTAAGAATTGCTCTATTCACTGAATACCACTCTAACTGCAAAAAAAACATAATAAAAATGCTGCAGCTGTTTGGTTGATGTTTTGAATGTGTCTAATTTAAAAATTTTAAATTAAAAAAAAAAAAAAAGATTTGTGAATGGTATGGGATAGCTCAGGCAGAGCAACTGCCCACTATGTGTGAGACCTGAAAAAAAGACAAAGACAGACTGGCAAGTTGTTGTTAACTTATTTATCTGTGAGAGGCATTTGGTTTATAACATGTCTGGCTGCCATCATATTTATATATTTTTATTGCATCTCAGATTGGAAAAACACTGGAAGTTGTTAGGTTCTTCATGAAACTCGAGAGTAATAATTTTGAGATTTTGCTCTGACAATTTTTTAAAAAGAGTTGGTTTGTTGAGGTCTGTTTTAGGTTCACATTGAAGTTGAAAGGTAGGAGCAGAGGTGTCTCTGTTTGAAAAGGCTTCATCTCCAGTGACTGAATTCTTTACCAGAGTTGGATCTTTGTAGTTTAGACAGGCTAACATCACCCAGACTCCCATGTCAAGCTGCTGCTCATCTTTACATACAATATTATGCAAAGTATCCCCTACCCTGCACCCATCGACCAGACCCTGGCTATCCATGATCTTTGCTAAGTCTTCATTGTTTGGCCTTTCTCAGGCTATGATTACAGCTTTGATGATTGATACAGTATGTGGCCTTTTCACAGTTGTTTCTTAGAGTAATATGCATTCAGATTTCCCTCCTGTCTTCTCTTATCCCTTTATAGTACACTATTGTCTGCCTGAACCTGGCTTCACTTGTTGACCTACTAGATATCTTGGGTAGCTCTAAGTTTGGGTAGTTATAAATAAAGCTGCCAGAAACATCCACATGTAGGTCTTTGTGTAGACATACAGGTTTTTTTTTTTTTTTGGGGTGTGTGTGTGTGTGTGTGAGAGAGGGAGAGGGCATTTGTATAGACACCCAACTAGCAAAACTGTTGTAATATGTATTAAGACTGTATTTTTTTTTTTTTTTTTTTTTTTTGGTTTTTTCGAGACAGGGTTTCTCTGTGTAGCTTTGCGCCTTTCCTGGAACTCGCTTTGGAGACCAGGCTGGCCTCGAACTCACAGAGATCTGCCTGCCTCTGCCTCCCGAGTGCTGGGATTAAAGGCGTGCGCCACCACTGCCCGGCGGCTATATCGTTTTTATAAGCAACAAGCAAGTAGTCTTCCAGAGTTTCTCTGTTGTATTCCTAGCAGCAACAAGAGCATCCTGCCCCAGAGAATCCTCTCAATAGTTGGTGTGTCTGGGTCTTGATTTTGGCTGTTCCAGTAGGTGTGTGGTAGCGTCACATTTTAATTTTTATTTTCCTGGTTAGTTAGTATAGATGATTAATACGCTGAACCTTCATTTATGTATCTTTTTCTTTCTTTTTTATTTATTTATTTTGTGTATGCACATGTGCATGCATGCTAGTGTAGTGGCCAGAAGTCAAGTGCATTCCTCACTTTTTGAGGCAGGGCTTCTCACTGAACCTAGAGCTCACTGATGAAGCTAGTAGGGCTGGCTAGCAGACTGTCTCCAGCCCTGGGGTTTTAGATATGTGCCACTCTACCCAGCTTTTACACTGGGTATTGGGAGTTCAAAATTAGGCCTCATGCTTGGTGCCACGAGCACCCTGATGGCTGAGCCATTTCCCAGACCCAGCTATTTTCTTATATCTTTTCTTTTCTTTTTTTATTTTTATTTTTATTTTCTTTTATTTTCTGGAGCTGAGGATCGAACTCAGGGCCTTGCGCTTGGTAGGCAAGCGCTCTACCACTGAGCTAAATCCCCAACCCTCCCAGCTATTTTCTTACTTGTAAGTTTTAGTAGTCCTTGCTGTATGTAAGGCCCTGTGTTTGGAACCACAGCTACTGGAAAAACTATGCTTTTTGTATAGTTGTTTAACAATCTTTTATCAGATATCTTTTGCAAACATTTTTCTGTGTTTTCTAGCCTCTTCTCTTTCTGCAGACCTTGTCTTTTTTACAGAACAGAAAATGCAAATTTAGATGATGTCCAGCTTATCAGTTGTCTCCTTTATGTGTCTTGTCACTCCTGTGATCCTGAGCTGTCTTGGGTTCTTTGTCTTTGAGAAGTTTTAAATAGTTCTGTGTTTCACATTTAGGTATTGATCTGCTTCATTGCTGTGATGAGTGTGGGGGTCTGTGTCTGGATTCTAATATTAATTTATTTAATTTGTATGGATGTTTTTGTCTGCATCTTTGTTAGTGCAGCAAGTGTTTGCCTGGTACCCTCACAGGCCAGGAGAGGGAAGTTACATCCCCGGAGACTGGAGTTACAGATGGTTGTGAGCTGCCATGTGGGTGCTGGGAATCGAACCCAGGTCCCCTGGAAGAGCAGCCCGTGCTCTTAACCACTGAGCCACATCTCCAGTGCCCAGAGTTCGTTATTATTGCAGTCACTCCTGCAGCGTTTGTTGGAAAAGCCTCTGCAGCATGGTGGTCTTTACTGTTCTGGGAGCCCTGTCCTCCATCCTTCACTAGTCTCAGTCTCAGTACAGCTTAACAGTCATGAGGTCCAGCGCCATCTTTCCCTCCCTCAGTATTAAGCTGGCTATTCTGGATCTTCTGTGTATAAACTCACATAAAAATTTTGGACACAGTTTTCTAATATCTACAAACAAACTTGTCAGGATTTTGACTGGGATTGAATTAAATCTTTGTTCAATTTGGGAAGTGGTATCTTGACAGTATTGATTGTCCTGTATGTAGACATAGAAACATCCTATTTACTCGATTCTTTGACTTTAGTGTGCTTTGCTTACCTACATCTTGAGAGTAGTGTGGATTTATATATAAATATTTCATTTTTTTGGGTGCTGTCTTAGGTCTATTTTCCGTTATAACAAAATATTTACGACTGGGCAATTTGTTAATATTAAAACTTTTTTTTTGCCTACTGGCTCACAGGCTGGGAAGCCCAAGAGCATGGTGCTGTCCTGTGCTTGGTGTCTCTGAGGGTCTTCTTACTGCCCTGTGCAGTGGGAAGTGCTGGCCACACATTGTGTGCAGCTCAGTAAATGTAGTTGAAGATAATTTTACTTTAGTAAAGTGAACAGATGGTAATTGTATAGCTTGATAGGTCCTGACAGCATTGTCTGACTAGAATTTATCTGTGACCCACTCCAGTCTGTTTCTTTACCCTTGTTCCCTCAGACCACATGCCTGTTCAGTTTTCCCTCAGGCACCCAAAGCAGTTCCTTCCCAGTTTCTGTTACATCAGTGAGTGTGACCAACCAGGCATAGGGGCTCAGTCTTCTCAGAGTCTGCGGCATGAGAATTACATGGAGTTCTAGGGTAGCATGTACTGTGTGGTGGGTCCGGTCTCAACATCAGTCAACCAGCCAGCCTCCCTGACACCCCCCTAAAAATCATGTGTCCATGAATGATTTTTAAAATGCCCTTTTTACCTGTATGGTGGCCAGCCAGAGGAAGAGTGTGTATTGCTGCTCTAGCTGGCTCCTTTCCTCCCCCCACACTGACAGCGCCAGGCTGTGCTCCCTACAGGTGACGTGTGCAACTGTTTGGACTCACATTATCTTTATGTTGCCCAGACTGTTCAAAAGCAGCCCTCCTCCAGTTTGCTAGGTAGCTGGGGCTTTGCTGTATGACTGTGCTGTGTCATGCAGTGTCCTCTTCCCCCACCTCCTTCTTTCCAGATTTTTTTTTTTTCCTTTTCTCCTTTTATTTCCCTACAAGCTTTGACTTCGCTGCTGTGGACCACAGTAGTCAAATTAGTAGGGGTGTTAAGAGCTTCAGGGAGGTAGTCACCTCATACAAGGAATGTCATCCTGCCCAAGCTGTTTTGCTCTGTCTTGTACAATAAAAGCCCTAATTGTAGCTTGGGTTCTCTGCCCAGAAACGATTTGTTGTTGATTATTAATTTTTTTTAAAGACAGCATTCATTTCATGTTGCCCAGGCTGACTTGAATTTAAAGTCCTTCTGCCTCTACCTCCTGTATGCTGGGATTACAAGAATGCACTACCACGTCTAGCTCCTGTGGGTTTTATAAGATGACTGATGGATTCTGAGGGAGACTTGGTGAGCAGCAGCAGCAACTCTTTTCCAGGTAGATTTTGGAGATAGCATCAGACTGGCCTGGGTGACATTGCCAGAGCTGGTAGTGCAGCCTGTAGTGCCAATTACCTGTCAGTGCTGGTTATTGTCAGGAGCTTCTTGGGCATAGGGCGTAAGATGACCTTCTGGAGTGGAAAGGTGGCTCACAGCACAGAGCCATAGCAGCCTGCTCACTTGCATGGACTGAGCTGGCTGGTATTTGTCATTTTGTTCCCATGAAGTATCTTCACATGGGTACAGTGGATACTTTTCCAGGATAGTGGCATCTTGGGTGGGATGACTACTCCCTTGGAGCACTTAACAACTAGACCTATGTGATTGCTTTGGTCCCTTTTAATGACAAATGCCTTGAACAATTTCTGGGCCATTGGCACAGACTAGCACAGACTTGCTTCTGTATCAGTTGATCAAAGATCAGCTTGACTAATCTTAAAGAAAGTACAGGAAAACATCAGTTATGTGACTTCATTGGGTTGAGAGAGAGAAAGCCCTTCTCCAGGGACTTGAGCTCTGTGTGTGACCAGATGGCCTGCCCTTTGGTATTGCTTTCAGGAGCTGGGTGACCTTCACACTGCTGTGACCATGGTCCTGCAAAGGTTGTACTGGACTTGTTGTACCTGCTTCTTTGCATGGCATCATCCACTCTTTGGTGTTGTCCTTGGGATAGAAATGATATTTTGGATTTCTGCTTTGGGCTGTTCTGAGTCAAATTGCTGCATGTTATAGATTAGACATGGAACTGATGGACTATAGACACAGTCTGTTAAACTTGAGTGGATAGCTGCCGAGGGGCCTTCAAGATGGTTATGCCAACCTGCACAGCAGCTGTCAGTATTTGAGGTCTCTGGCTACTTCATGCTGTGGTTCACATTTAGTATTTTCAGCTGTTTTGTGTGTGTGTGTGTGTGTGTGTGTGTCTGTGTGTGTGTGTCTGTGTACTGACTTTGAATTGCTTTCATGACGATTGATGTGAAATGTCTTCATTTGCTTATTGTTGCTGATTCTTTAATTTTTTTCAAAGGCTGTGTTTACAAATTCTTTAAAAAGTTTTAAGGGATTATGTATTTAGTGTGTGTACTTATCCACTCATTCAGAGATTTTCATGCCACTGTATTTGTGGAGATCTGACATCTTTTCATCAGTGATGGAACTTGGGTCACCAGGCTTGGCAGTCAGTGCCCTTACCTGCTGGGCCATTTCATTGGCTGTGATTCTTAATTGAGGATGGGGCTTGCAATACTTTACAGTTTTTTTTTTTAAATTATTATTACTTTTTTATGGGTAACAGCAATTAAGTTAGCTCATTGTGATATGAGATAGCCTTTTGTAAGCCTCTTTGTCAGAAATCACAGCAACTTAAACGAAAACTTTGGTTGCAGGTAGGAGTCTGTCTTGCTGCTTCTTTTTTATTTATTTTAAATTTAATATGTATACAGTATTCTGCCTGCATACCAGAAGAGGGCACCAGATCTCATCATAGATGGTTATGAGCCACCATGTGGTTTCTGGGAATTGAACTCAGTGCTCTTAACTGCTGAGCCATCTCTCCAGCCCCTGTCTTGCTTCTTCTGAGTTGTGTAGCATCCATTTGAAAATCCCCTAGTTTGAAATGATCACAGTGAATCTAGTGCTGTGTCAGACAGAATGCTTATGTTACGGGACTTCATAAAACAAGAAAGTTGCTTATAGGGCTAACACCATTTTCATATCATTTATGTAGGGTCTTTATACTTTTAAATTTAGCAATTTCTGTTTTTCTTTGGTTTCTTTTTTGCTGTTTTATTATTTTTGATACGGGGTATCTCCAAGTAGTTCAGACTAGCCTTAACTAGCTGCCAGCTGCTGGGGTCACAAGTATGTGCTGCCATACCAGGCTTAATTTAGCAATTTCTATTGCATGCTACTCTTGTACATATGTGAGAGAGAAAGCATGATGATTGAAGCATCCACTTTGGAACTGCCAGTGTGTCTGCTTTGCTTCGTGCAGTACAGTATGCTAGTTGGGAATGCTTCTCGAATGGATCTGGAGAGAGAAATTCTGCTGGTGCGAGGCCCTTAAGGTGACTTTGCAGTTCGAGAACTAGTCTGTTTTTGTGTTTTGTTTTTGTTTTTGTTTTTCTCCATTCTAGGCTTAGAAATCTTGGCAAATGTTTCAAATTCTGTTGTCACTGAGTCCCTCCCTTAAATCTACCCTGTCTGTGACTCTGAAAGCCCACTGTTGGTTCAGGTCAAGTTCTGACTGTTGTCTGCACATTCTGACACTCTGACCCAACAGTAATTATAAAATGAATATCTTCAGATGGTATCCTACATTTAATGAATGTGCGATGAAATCAAAATAAGACATTCTCCTTAATCTTAATCCCCTTACAGTGTTAAGGAGTTCTAAGCTTAAAGAAATCAGAATATCTTGTTAATAACTTTGCATGTCATATAGAGAAGGTGAAAATACAAATAAACTCCATTCATACATGTAGCTAAACAGTTTACTGCTTTCTCAATATTCACAGCCCTGCTCCGTGCTATGGTGAGGGATCATTCTGGTGTTATTCTTTAACCAGATTTTCCTTTGTGGCATTTTGCTTGGCTACTGTTGGGTTAAGAATCTTTATTTGCATTTTATTAATTGAGAAATGGAATTATCCAGCTGGCATGGTGCATAATATGCCTGTAATCTTAGCATGCAGTAGGTGAAGGCAGGAAGTCAAGCTTGGCTACAGAGCGATGGGAGCCAATGGGAAATAGAAGACCCTGTCCTAAGAATCCAGAAAAGAAAAATGGGGTTAATCTTAATTGACCCATGGTGTACATAGAAATGTGAGGAAGCTGTGGGAAAACAAATGCCAGTGTTGCTGGTGTTTATGTATCTACAATCTTGTGTTGACTTGGTTAGTGTTCAGTATATACTTTCTTTGTATCCTAGAAAATGTCTTAGGTCTTTAAACGTGTTTTATGAGGGTTTGATGAAAAAGGAGAATTTATGGGAATGCATCCCTGAAACCTTGAGTGCTGGGACTTGTCCTGAAGTTGGAAGTAGAAGTGGAAAGAGGGAGGGACCCAGTGGAGGTGGTTCTGCACTGGAGTCCTCTCTGAAGTCTGGGGGGAAGGGGGTGGTGAAGCAGCAAAGCCAGTTTCCAGTTGCCTTCTGGCCTAGAGGTCCCCAAGAGGAAGCACTTTCGTTTCTCCTGCCCTTCCTTTTCTTTCCCCTTTTCTCAGATTAAGTATTGCACTCAGTGTCACATGTAAATCTTCTTCTTTAGTCGTATTTTAAATTACATTTAATCTGAGGGTGAAACATTAACATATTTATGAACTCGATCTATTGGTAAAGCTTTCACAACCTTTAAACAGGTAAATAAACTGATGTTTCTGAAACTAGCAAGTGCACGATTAGTGTCCTGGGACATGGAGGCCGAACTAGTTTGTTTGTGTAGACACTGCCTTGCTGTGTCTGTGTGCCTGGCAGCAGCAGCATGTGTGTGGCTGGTAGAGCAGTGCTAGCGGCTCTCACTTAGCGGTGGTGATGAGTGTTGGTTGGAGTCATCCTTCATTTTTTTTTTTTAATTGTTCTTGACAAGGGATGCTGTATATGCTTTATGAGGAAGTAGAGAATGGTGCTGCTGTAAATGTGATGGGAATTTTTGCTCTGGTGTTATCAAGTAGCTGCTGCGACCAGAATTGCCATCGTATATTAAACTACTAATGTTCTCTTAACATTTTTTTTTAATTATGCAGTCATTGTAATGGAGTTTGAGATGTGCTCTTTTTCTAAATTGAGGGCTCTTTATAAAATGTGTACTGCAATTTCACTAAAGTATTATTTACTATTTCTGTGATTTCAAGGAGCTTGTTTGTTCACTGAGGTTGGGAAGTAAGCTGTTTTCTTTGCTGAGGCAGGAAGATTGCTTCAAGGACAGCCTGGGCTACATAATGAAAAATCTGTCTGAAAAACCAAAAACTAATGTAATTTTGATTCGAATTTGAAAGCAGAATATCTAAAACATCAAGTAGACTGTCTTTCCTTTGGTGCTTTGCCTCATTCTGTGGCTCAGTGCGATCTAGAATTCCTTGTTCCCCAGGATGCAGAGTGGTCTTTACATGGACTTAGGATACAAGTATGAGTCAGTGCCTCACTGAGAATGTTTTTATTTTTTGTTTTGTTTTGTTTTGAAAGACAGTGTCTCATAGCCCATGCTTGCCTCTAACTTGCTGTGTAGCCAAAGATACCTTGATGTTTTGATTCTCCTGCCTCCACCTGCCAGGCCTTGACTTTCAGTGACTTCAGAGAACATTGTCTTTTCTGTAGTTTCAGTTTGGAGGTGAAAAGATGTCCTTTAGAGGTATTAGTAGTTTAGATGGATGTGGTTATAGAATGGATGTAACCATTTTTGACTTGTGTTTACTTGTGTATAGAAGAATTCTTGCTTGCACAGTACTACTTTCAGGAGTGTCCTAGTTAGCCTTAATGATACAGCAGCCTATCTAGCCCTAGGCATATTGTCTTGGGCTGTGTAAGAAAGCTAAGCCTGAGTGGATGAGTGAACGAACAAGCAGCGTCCTTCATGGTTTCTGTTAATTTCCTTCCCTGACCTCCCTGAGTGATGTACTATGACCTGGAAGTGTAATCCCAGTATACCCTTTCCTTGCCTAAGCTGCTTTGCTTAAGAGTGTTATCAATAGCAGGAAACTAGACCAGGAAGTTTAGGTTGGTTATCAGGATTGTCAGTGGCTGCCTACTGGTCTGTAGAGTGTAGTGCTCAGCCAGAGTTGTCTGTAGCTCCAGAACATATCCACCCACCTCCCTGTTAATGCACTGAGCATCCTGGGTGCTTCCCTTTCTTAAGCAGAGAGCATGGACCACCTGATCCCATCTCCTGTTCATGTCTTGTCTTCATTCCTTTGCTGTCCCAGTCAGGCTCAGCTGTGACACCAGAGCCATGCTGATGAGGCGAGTGTTGCCTGCATATGTAGGGAGGTGGGTTGTTGGGTAAAGCTGAACAAGGAGTGGGGTAACCACAGGTGAATGAGGAAGGATTTATGGTATATAGCTGGATCAAAGAGACAGGATTAGCTAATCTAGGTAGGAGCAGTCTCTGTGAGGGAGTGGTCCTCAGGCTGGGGGAAGAGAACGATATGGTGGATATTTTCTGCACACACTATCAACATCCACACATGGACCAAAAGGAAGTATTTGTTTGCCATGCCTCTATGGGTCTAACACATTCACTCAGAACTTCACTCAGGGCTTTCTCTGATCCCTACAAACACTGAACAGACTCAGCAGGTTTTAGTTATGTGTTTATTTATTTATATGTGTGCTGGCTAGTTTTTTTGTTAATTTGACACAAGCTAGGATCATCTGGGAAGAGGGAACCTCAATATTGAGAAAATACCTCTCTTTACGTTGGCACGTAGGCAAGTCTGTGGGGCATTTTGTTGATTAGTGATTGACGTGGCAGTGTCACCCCTGGGCTAGTGGTTCTGGCTTGCAGAAGAAAGCAAGTCGAATAAACCATGGGGAGCAAGTTAGCAAGCAGTTGTCCACGGTTTCTGTGTCAGCTCCTGCATCCAGGTTTCTGCCCTGACTTCCCTTCATGATGGACTACGACTCTAAGAACCCTTTCCTCTCTAAGATGCTTTCGGTTATGGTATTTATCAACAGCAGGAGAAAGCAAAGCAACACTGTATGAATATGAACAACAATGGTTAAAGAAGAGGAGGCAGGGAATGGCATGGGGCAGAAGGGAAGGAAGAAGAGAGGGAGATGATGTAAGTATATTTTAATTAAATGAAAAAACCAAACCAAAACCAAAACAAAACAAAACAAAAATCCTAGTGACTTATGTGGCAGCTTTATCTACCTTTGCTGTTCTAAGCAGATGAGAGAGAAAGCAGCTGTGGTTTGACTTTAGTCACTGAATTGTGTAGCCTGGTTTACATGCCATGTTCTGTAAGTAGATACCCTGGGTTGCTATGATTTCATATATGTCTGCTTCAGAATTTATACTCCTAGGTGTTCCCTGTTACACTAGAGTAATTATAGAGCAGAGGCAGCTCACTGGGTTAAGTAAGAGCCAGTCACGTAGCAGATATTTGTGATAGCTGCTTAAGTCACTGGTATATTGGGAAACATCCATAAAGAGTATTTAAATGAATAGATGTGGCTCTGCTCCAGAAATCTTATTCATGATAGACACTAAGATTGAAGTTCATACCATTTGTTCCTTTGTCACTTAAAAATGTAAAACCGTTCTCAGCTTGGAGGACCTAGAAAAACAGTTTGAATGTGGCCAGTGGCCACAGTTTGCCAGTGTCTGCTTTTAAGCAGTGGTGAGACTTCAAGTAGCTTTCCTTGTATTAAGCAATTGTAGAAAATTGCAAAGTTATTGCACCTGGTGTCATGAACCAACGAGCCATTTTGAAGCCTCTGTAAGAGAACGTCTCACTATGATGCTTAGGCTAGGCCCCAAATCACTGCCTTCCTGCCTTTGCCTCTTGATTGCTGAGATCCCAGACATGTACCACTGCTGCCAGCTCTAAACCTCCATTTTCTTGTATGGGAAAGGAGACCAGTTACATTCATTCCAGTTCCTCACTGAGAACAGTCATTTGCTCTGGCTAGTGGTGAGTAGAAGGTTTTAAACAGCTGGTCATGCCAGGAGCCGTGGCTGTCCATGGCAGTGACCTACTATTCTCTCTCTAACTTAAAACAGAGCAAGTTCTCATATGCATGGTGTATGAGACACTTGTGCCTGTGTATGGGTTGGCCATTTCGAAGCTAAATTGTGTTCTCCCTTTAAAATAGATGATAAATAGTGGGCGCCTTGACAGGTAGCTGAGGTTTATGCCACAGAATTTAAGGTGGGAAGGTCTGAGAATTCCCATCCTGTTTACCAGGTGGCTGTTGGCATTTGTGATAGGTTCTGCTTGGAGGTGAGAAGGAGTTAATTGCTTTTGATGGATTGCATTATTTACAAATATTTTTTTCCCCTTTCCTGGCATGCATCACTCTAACCAGCTGGGCATTCTTTTTTTTTTTTTTATGTTTATTTTGGTTCTGTTCATGCATGTGATTGTGGGTACATGCATGCCAGAGTGCCTGTTTGGAGGTCGGAAGGCCACTCTCAGGATCCTCTGAGGCAGTCACTCATTGTTTCTGCACTGCGTACTCTGGGGCACCTGGCCTGTGAACTCTTGACTGGTTTCTCCTGTCTCTGCCACTCATGTCATCATAGGAATACTGGGCTTACCACTGCGTTGACGCTCACCACTGCATCTGGCCCTTTACTGGGTTCTGGAAATTGAAACCAGTCTTCAGGCCAGTGTGGCAGTTACTTTTACCCACTGTGCCCTGATCTGCTGGACATTCTTAATTTAAATTAGTTCCATAAATTTTGAAATGTATTCTTTCATATCTTAGGCGTTCACTATCAGTCTGATTTGCTTTATTGGCATCATCTTTTTTTTCTTTTTCTTTTTCTTTTTCTTTTCTTTTCTTTTTTTTTTTTTTTTTTTTTTTTTTTTTTGACACATGGCTTTGTATAGCCTAGGCTGGACTTGAAGTTAATGTGTAACAGATGTTCTGATCTTTTTCTTCTACTTCTCCAGTATTGAGATTAGAGGTATGTGCCATCCCTAGTTTATGCAATATTGGGGATGGAACTCAGGGTTTTGTGCATGCCAGGCAAGCACTCTACCAACTGATATCCCCAGGGTCTTACCGTATACCCCAGTTTGGCTTGGAACTTGAACTTTTCCTGCCCTTGTGTCCTTGGGATTACAAACCTGTGTGGCCCAGCCCAATATTTTCTTGGAACAATTGACTTTTAGGGGTGCATTATTCAATTTCTGATTAGTTTCCTGAGATTTCTCAACTGCTGTTTGCTGACTTAATTTCATTGTTCTCATGTTTGTTAGGCTGATTTGTTTGATAATATTCAAGTCTATCATTTAGCCTTTCCTGATTTTTCTATCCCTCTTTAGTAACTACTGAGAGTCATATACTCAAATCACTCAGCTGTTGGGAACACAGGTTCTCTTTCTTTGTGAAACTTGGTTTTTGCATTATTTATTTTGAAGTAATGTGACTAGGTTTATGAATGTTGAGTGTTTATTTCTGTGTTGTATTGACCCTTTGTTGTTACTTTTTTTACCTTGTTAGTAATCTGTGCTTTAACAGTCTTCCTTATCTAGTATTTCTGCTGTCAGTTCAGCTTTCTCTTGAGTAGAGGTGGCATGGTCTGTGTGTTTTTCTCTTGATTCTGATTCAGTATTTTGATTATTTATGAGGTCTGGTTTGTGTAGGATGTACGTGGATAGTCTTGCGTATTCAGCTAGTTTCAATCACTAGTTTGGATTAATAGAAGAATTCTTCCTCCTTACTGCTTTGGATAATTAAATTTAGACTCTGTGGCACAGGCCTTGACTACACTGCTCACCCTGAAGTAATGCTTGTGGGGGTCACCCAGCCACAGTGTATTACTTGCAGCTACCATTTCCTCCACGCCCTTTCCACTGCATGGGCAAGTGGATTCATTTGGTATCATGTTCTGTCTTACTAGGACATTTCTGCAGGCCTACTGGCTATTAATTATTTTACCTTTATTGATCTGAAAGAATGGCATTTTTGCCCTCTCTGTTGGCTGGTTTTATGTCATTCCTGACACAAGTGTCAAAGAGGTGGGAACCTCAACTTAGAAAATGTGTCTTTTATTGGGCTGCAGAGAGGCCTGTAGTGATTGATGGGAGGCCAGTCCATGGTGGGTGGGGCCACCTCTGGGCAGGCGGTCCTGGGTTCTGTGAGGAAGCAGGCTGAACAAGCCATAAGGAGCTCATTAGTAAGCAGCACCCCTCCATGACCTCTGCCTCCGCTCCTGCCTCTAGGTTCCTGTCCTGTTTGAGTTCTTGTCCTGACTTCCTTCAAAGATGAACAGTGATGTGGACGTGTAATCCAAGAAACCCTTTCTTCTCTGAGTTCCTTTTGATCGTGGTGTTTCATCACATCAATGATTACCCTGTTAAGTCACTTTCGTTTTTTATTTAGTTTAAATTTTTATTACACTATTTTTTTTTTAAAATTTTATATGTGTGCATGCGTTGTGGCCCATGTGTAGGGGTCAGGCAACAACTTTGTGGAGTTGGTTCTCCCAGGGATTCAGTCTTGTTTATCCTGTGCCACAAGGGCCTTCCCCTGCTGAGCCATGTTCCTGGCTTGTCACTTGGGTTCTAGAGTTAGTATACAGAGCAGTAGGTTTCATTATGTCTCTTGTATGTACTTTGTTCTTCCTGGTCTCTTCCCACCCTTTCAGTTGGCTTCTTTCTGCTTTTGGAGCTTGCATTCCCTTACCTGTCTCCTCCTCGGGATCGGTCTTTGATTGACCCCTTTCTAGCAAACCTTCCCCTCCCCCAGTATGTGTAAAAAGACTAAAATCTAGGATCTGCATATGGGAGAAAATGTGGTAGTTGACTTTCTGAGTCTGGGTTATCTTGCTTAACTCTATTGCATGTGCTTTCCTGTAAATGTTAGAATTTCTGTTTTTTATGAGGCTGAATAAAATTCCATTGTGTATGTAAACCACGTTTTCTGTATATGTTTTTCAGCTTACGAGACATCTAGGCTGGTTCACAAATATAGTGCATCACTAAACAGCTCTGTGATATGTAAATCTACTGTATAAATCTCTTTCTCTCCATGTCTACCTTTCTACCATATGTCAAGAAAGATTATCCCTGGGTCAGGTGACAGTTCAGTTTTTTAGTATTTTGAGAAACCTGAACACTAATTTCCATAGTGGCTACACTTGCTTATTTCTCTGCTGGCACTAGAGGGGTTACTCTTCCCACAGGTCAGTATGTTTTTGTTCCTGTCCTCTTCTGGTTGGCCATTCTGCCCACGGAGCATTGGAGTTTCAGAGCACAGTTGTATTATTTCGCAAATGGCTGAGGTTGTTGGATATTTTATTTCAAATATTTAGTCAATGTATTTCTTTAAAATAATGTTTACTATTATTATTATTATTATTACTATTATTATTGTTACTTTATGTGTATGGGTTTTGCCTGCGTGTATGTCTGCACTGTGTTCATGCAGTGCCCCTGGAGACCAGAATAGCACGATGGATCCCCTGGGCATATAGTCATACACAGTTGTGAGCTGCCATTGTGGGTGTTGGGTACTGAACCTGGGTCCTCAGGAAGAACAGCTCTTAACTGCTGAGCCATGACTTGAGCCCTGTTGTTTTGAGAATGTCTATTCAGTATTAATTGGGAGATTTGTTTTCTTTATATATTGTAGACATTTATTAGGCTCTGTCTAATGTCTGAGGGAGACCAGCTCCCTTTTATTCCCCCAAAATACTCTTGAGCAGGGAGAAATGAGGAATTTCTTTCATTTCTAGGTAATGCGCTTTTCTCTTAGAGTTTCTATTCTTGCTTTTTTTTTTTGTGTTTTTGATTATGATGTGTTTGTTGTAAAGAGGTTGTTTTCTGATCCTGCTTTGAGTTTAAATGCTCCCTATGTTTTCTGTCATTGTTTCTCCAAATCTGAAACTATTTTCTGGTATACTTTCATTGAGTAGGTTTACCATGCTTTTAGTTGAATTTCAACTCCTGTATGGTGGCTGTTTGGTCTCTTGATTGTGTCATGGCACTTGGACCTTCTTGTCACATTCACTTGTTTTCTTTTTGACTTTTGGATATTGTGTTTTCTCTATCTTGTACTCCATCCTTGATTCTTATCCTGGTGAGTCTGTTAATAATGTTTTCCACGTTTCTACTTTTTTTCCCTTCAAAAATCTCAATTTTCTTGTAGAATTTTCCATGTTCCTGACTTTCCCATTCATAGTGCTCATTTTCTCCCCCATTCTGCTGACCTCTGCATGTTTGTGGGTGACTGTCCTCTCCAGGTCATGGAGTGAATCTATGTTCCTTTTTATTCTCTTGAGGTTAATTTATCCTTTTTACTAGTAAGCTATTGGAGGCTTTGTTGGCATATGTGAGTGAGTTGATTTTGATTTTTTGGAGGAGTCAGGTTGCCTTGCTCTTCCTGTTTCTGCATTGAGATTTGTGCATCTATTTTCAGTGTGTCCTTTGCAGTTTAACTTGGGTTCTTCTCCCTCAGCAGCCTCTGCTTGAGGGTCAGCCCTCCTCACTGAGACTTCATCCTTCCTTCCTGTACCCGGAGCCCCCGTGGAAGCTGTGTTTGGCTCTTCAGCTGTTCTGTCACAGCTTTGGTGAATTTTCAAAGCTTATTTTCTGTCTCTCTTAACTGACTTACCTCCTTCCCCAGGTCATGAAGAGAGTCATCTTACTCAGGAGTGTCCCGCTTTTTGTCTGGTGTTCCCTTGGTTCTCTGTTTTGTTTCTACGTTTGTAAGTTTTTTTTTTTTTTTTTATGACTAATGTTTACATTTTTGAAAGTCTGAAAATATCTGAATGGCAGATTTCACTTAGAAAAGCACTGCTCTCAGCTAGTTTCAGGTTCTTGTCTTTTTGCGGTGGCTTTTGGCAGCACACTTGGTGGCTGACTTGGAATGTGCAAGGGCAAACTCTAGGCTTAGGGTCCCATTTCAGATGTTTTCTCTGCTATCACTGTGGGATCAGAGACTTGTTTTCTGCTTTAGATCTCCCTAGGGTCAGTCTGGTAATGGAACACTAGATCCCTGCTCCCTTATGGTAGTATTGGGATCAGACTTAAGGCTTTAAACCATGCTAGCTCAGAAACTATTATATTCCCAGCCTCTTTGTATTTTGTCACACAGTGACCACTAAGCCTAGCTAACGTTAAACTTGTGGTCTTCCTGCCTTAACCTCCAGGTACATTGGATTACAGGCCTGTGCCACCATGGCTGGCTTCATCTTTGGTTTTTGGGACAGGTCTCGGTGTATCTCCCAAGTGCTGAGATTGGAGGTAGAGCCTCTGCTGGGCTTGTGACTGGACTGTAATTGTTCCTGATAGCTCACTTTAAATCTCAGTTCTGCCCTTCTGTTGTTGCTGTGTGTTAAATATGTGGCCTAGTTTGTATGCTGTGACCTGAACAATTTAGGGATTAGGCTTAGGGATTGTGTTGGTTTAAAAAATGATAAGTGGTGCTGGTTACTGCGCAGAAAGGTCATGAGGCACGAGCCATGACAAAACTCAGTATCAGAGCTTTATTGGGGGATGGGCAGGACAAAAGAACCAGGCCTGGGGAAGAAGCACATGCAGAGAACAGAGAGAGGGGGGAGGGAGGGAGGGAGGGAGGGAGGGAGGGAGGGAAGGAGGAGAGAGAGAGAGAGAGAGAGAGAGAGAGAGAGAGAGAGAGAGAGAGAGAGAGAGAGAGCGCACGAGCGCAGGAGGAGAGAACAGAGAGGAAGAAGGAGTCTGTCCAGCTTTTTAAGGATTCCCGTGAACATGCGTAGGTGGGCTTACAGAGCTACACCACGCATGCGCCCATGCTACACGCATGTAATCACCAATGCACACTAATGACGTAAGATGAAAGACCCCTTGCTTAGCTGCTGAACTGTGCATGTGTGGGCATGCAGCTGGAATGGAGGCAGAATCCTAACAAATTAACTTCCCCGGAGTGATGGGAAACAAAGAACCATCTATAGGTTCAGAAAAGCTTAAGAGTTGGTGGGCAGAGGGCATTGAAGACGATGCCTTTTACCTAACACCTTAGAAAGTGCTTGCCACCTCCCTTGTTTATTACCTTCAGTTAGCTTAGAACTGTACTACCCAATGTTTCAAACATGCGATTTTGGGTGGGAATCGGAAAGACTGCAGTGCTTTGGAGCACTAGTAAAGAGGGCTAAGTCTGACTCCAAGGCACACACGAGGCGTACACAATCCTCAGGACAGGGTTGAAGGGTAATAAGATAGTGACAGTGCTCTGTCCATGTGTGTATAAAGTAGAAATTAGAGTTTCATGAAAAAGTATTTGCCTTTATGTGATTGACGCACTCATATTTTCTATTTTGTTTAAAAAGGGATCTGACTTGGCTGGGTATAGTGCTGCATGCCTATAATCCTAGGATTTGAGAAACTGAGGCAGGAGGACTGTGAGGTCTAGACCAGCCTGAGCCGCACAGTTAGATTTCTCCTACCCGATGTATATGGCCCATCATGATGTATACCAGTTGGTTGAGTTACACAGTTTGAAAAACAGAATGAGTCTTGGAGTAATGGGAAGATAGAACACGTTGGAAGCTAGAGAATGTTAGGTTCCAGGTTAACTGTCTTAAGTCCTTCCCTTGTCTCTTTTTGCATCCATAAATTGGAAATAACATATTTACATACACATACAACATAGCTAAATTTTGAGGGGTACATAAATACATATAAAGTGCTGAGACACATTAGGAACGATGTATTTAATAATTAGAACTTGTCTATTATTGTTCATTTTGTTATAGTCCAGCTAGTAGACACTTCATTTAAACATGAGTCTTTTCTTTTGGGGTGTAACTGTTTCCCCTATAGAAATAGACAGATAAACCTCTTGTGCTCTTTGAGAAGGATGTTCCTGTATTAGAAATATGAGGAAGTTAGTGTGGGAATTGAAGGTGTGGTGTCTCTCCAGTTGTCTCCAGCTCACAGGTCCATAGGCAGCTAAGGGAAAATGGGGTGCCGTCACACCTGGGAGGTGTGTACAGCAATAGCTGGTGCATCCCCTGGTGGCTTTATCACGAGCTCTAGAACAGGGTCTGCTTAGGGTCTGACTTCTCTGTGTTCTAAGCATGTTCTCTGAAGCCTTTGCTTCTGATGGTTTCTAGACACCCTTCTGATGAGTTGAGGTTCTGACCATCCTTTTATGCGTCTCTGCTCTTGCTTCTCTTGTAGGTCACTAGTATTAAGCTTAGTTGTTTAGAACATTTGAGTATTTTTCTGTGGTTCAAATTAAAAATGTAAAAAAGTCTATGCAGTAAAGGGGTTTCCACACCAGTTCCCAGGGCCTTGGGTTTACTCCCTGCAGCAAGCTGTGCTGTTAGTTCTTGAGAGCCCTTCCGGAGGTGATGGCATCACATGCAAGAGTGTAAGATGCTCTTTCAGCTCTTTCTTTTTTTTTCTTCCAGTTAAAGCTTTCTTTATTGTAAGGAACTTGAGAAACAAAACAAAAACATGCCGCAAGAGATTAGCCTTGCAGTCTGTATATCTAAGTGAGTTTCTGTACAGTTAGAACATCTGTTTTGGAGCTCTGGAACTTCACATTGGCTTTTACATTTTCACTATCAGAGATATTTTTATGCACTTGTCCATAAAACAACAACAATAAAAAAAAAGTGTGACAGGGTTAAAGTTAGAAAGACAGTTAGTTTGATATCCTCTTTCATGACTTGTAGCCTTAAAAAAAAACTTTATTATACACAGTTTTGCCTACCAACCTTTCCCCCTTTAGCTTAGTAATATGTTAGGATCAGGCCCATAAGTGCAGCTGAAAGCTGTGTTGTTATTTTTTTGACTAGACATGTAGTATTGCCAGGCCTGTATTATTGTACATGTTATCTTGTTCATTTTGATAATGTTGCCATGAATAAAATTGGGAACAAGTTATTTTAGTGAGTGTGAGCACATTTTGGAGGATAAATTCACTGAAATTTTAATCAAAATCAAAACAAGTATATGTGCTTTTGCATTTGACTGTCAGGTGCTTTCTCCCTGGAGGTTCTGTGATGGGCACTCTACATGCAAGTATCGTGTACATGTGACCCCAATGTCTAACAAACTGCAAGATAAAGCTTGGATCATATACAAAAGAAGACAGGTTTCACACAGTTGAAAGACCCGTGTAACTGCTGATCCAGTCAAGTCTCCAGCCTCTGGCTTACATCCTTGCCCTGTTTCTTACTTGAAATGATCCTGAAGCCCGAATGCTTACCTGTGATTCATTTTGCTCAGCTATACACCTGAGAATCATGTAAATTACATCAAAAGTTCTTCGTGAGATCTGTCCGTCCCCCCCCCCCCCCCCCTTTTAAGATGAGGTATCTGGCTTGGGCTTGTCTAGAATTCCTTATATAGCCCAAGAAGACAGTGGGTTTGTGGTGCTCCTGTCCCGCATCCTGAGTGTTGGGGTTATAGGCATGCTCTGTCTGTGTGGTCCGTCAGATCACACTCAGTGCACACTAGGCAAGCACTGCCAGCTGAGTTACAGATCTTAGTGAAATCTGCATTTGCTTTCTCTTACCAGGAAGATTAAATGCCATTTATGTTTTAACTTGCATCATTTTTATGTTCCAAAAATGCTTTATTTCCTGCACCCATGTGAGGCAGGATTGTTTCCTCTATGGCTCTCTCTTTATATAAATAAGGTATGAGTTGTAATGATTTTCTTCATTGAATCACCCCCCTCCCCTTTCTTTTTTAAAGGAAAAATAAGGAGATAGGGTCTCACCATATACCTTTGGCTGTCCTGGAACTTGTTATGTTAGACCACCAGGCTGGCGCCAAACACACACACACACACACACACACACACACACACACACACACACACACACACACACACACACACACACAGAGTGATGGCTTAAAGGTGCAGAAAGCACTAGAGGTGAAAAGGATGGAATACCTGGAGCTGGTTTCAGAGGGTGGTGGCCGCTGCCTAAGGTTGAAAAATGCTGGTGAATCTGCATCATGGACAGAAGATTTTCAGAGTACTTGATTGAATTTACAAAAAACGATTGAATTACATACTAATTTATAATTGTCCGCTTCAAGTAATACTAAATGAATATTAATTTCACAATTTTTATTTTCATAATTGTAACAACATTTTCAGTGTTTTGATAGCTTTATAGATGTCATGAACAATTGCCACCAATTAAGGATGATTTTGCAGCCCTACACTAGCATCTGAAATATCACTAAACCATACTTTCCGAGCTCCTTAAATTGATTTTAAGGAGTCCATTTGAGCTGAGTTTTCCACAGCTATTTCTTCAATGTTAGAACTGCGAGCATGAAACATAATTAGGGCTGGTGAGATGGCTGAGCAGGTAAAGTTGCTTGCTGCCAAGCCTAATGACCTGAGTTGGATTCCTGGAAGCTACGTAGTGCAAGGAGAGAACTGACTCCCATAAGTTTCCCTCTGACTTCTATGCGCTCTCTCTCGCTTGCTCGCTCTCTTTCGCTCTCTCTTTCGCTCTCTCTTTCGCTCTCTCTTTCTCTCTCTCTCTCTCTCTCTCTCTCTCTCTCTCTCTCTCTCTCTCTCTCTCTCCTCTCCCTCTCCCTCTCCCTCTCCCTCTCCCTCTCCCTCTCCCTCTCCCTCCCCCCCTCCCTCCCTCCTTCCTTCTCTCTCCCTCTCCCTCTCCCCCCCCACACACCTTAAAAACTGTAAGTAGTAGACACATATACAATAATAAAAATGTAAAAGTATTTGAAAAACTGTAAATAATAGGTAGGCCCTTATGTTCTTTCACAGTCTACAATGGGCAGACAGGCAGATAAGATATTAAGCAGTTACCTACAGATGTCACAGAGTGATGCATGATACTGCAAATGAGATAAATTTTAAACATTCAGGGCTCCTGAATCTTTTGTGCTTTCTGTGATATTAGCTATACCATGGAAGAATGATTCTCCTTCTGAAGGGAATTTGTGGGCACTGGGCACACAAATTGAACCTTTGTAGTACTCATGTTGAGACAGGCTACAGCAAAGGGGTGTTTGCCTATGTTTTGAGACAGGGCTGTAGCTTGGCTGGCCTAAAAAAAAAAAAAAAAAAAAAAAAAGACCACAATGTCTGGCCTCAAACTCTAGACCCTTCTGTGCCCTCTTTCCCAGTGCTGGGATAAAAGACATGTGCTGTCAGGCTTATTTATTTTAATTAGAGGTGTGTGTGTGTGTGTGTGTGTGTCCCTGGCTGGTGGAGAACACACTTTGTATTCAGGCTGGGTTAATTTTACAGAGCTCCTGAGTGATCAAATTAAAGTTACCAAGCCCCACCCATCATGTCTTGTCAGTGACACATTAATCTTGAAGACAAATGACCTTTTATTGACACACATTCATTTTTTAAGATAACTAGGTTAACTGACCCACTGGCAGTTTGTTTTGCTGGTTACGTGGAGGTTCTGTGCCGCCCCTCCTGCGTTCTTACAGTCCAGGTAAGTGCAGTCCTTTGGAAAGGGTTTTGTTCACTTTCTCTCTTCTAAGTCTCATCATGATTTTTTGTTGTTGTTGTCCTTCTGGGATGCAGTCAAGGACACATTACTGTAATTGGTATGCTGAGCACACTTTTCAATGTTGGGAGGTTTTCTTGGAATCCTAAGGCACCACGCTACATAGAATTCCGTTCGGTAGGTGAGATGGACTGCCTAAGCATATGAATCAGATTGTTATCAACATCTTAAAGGTTTGGAGGTGCGAAGTTTGGTGAAGCTCACACGAGTGGGGAGGGTGTTTCTAGCTGTGGGAGTCGTGGAGGACAGACTGAAGCATCTCTCGGGTATGCCAGTAGTTAGCATGCCATTTGGAGCAGACAGCATTGAGAAAACCTGGGCAGTGTAAGCTTCTGGGCTTAAAAACAAATTGTCTCTTTTTTTAAATCAAATTTATAGATGTACAACAAAAGATTGAAATCTTTCTTACAAGAGACGTTTAGAAAAAGAAAGAGCCTGCTGCTAACACTAAGATACTGGAAAGGGCTGAGTCTCGCCGCTGTACCTTCCTGGGGTTCAGGACATACTGTGAATAGAGCAGCAGTGTCTCATGTGTTAGGTTTCATCTTTCATTTGGTTCTTTTTGTATATTGAAGCAGTTACTTGTTTGTCCAGTAAAGACAATGGAAATCTTACTATGATGAAGCAGGTAGTAGGCACTTGGAGATTTTCCCCATTCCTTCTCCAGTTGATCTGTGTTTGGTCTTGAGGACTCAAGAATGAGATAAGTAGATAATTCTAAAATGTAGCTGAGCCTGATGTGAATGCTTGGTTCACAGTTGACAGACTCGTGATTTGTGCTTAAGGAACAAATTTAGTAACAACTTTGTTGTCCTGATAAGTGTAGATCTCTTGTGCTCAGATCTGTCAGAAGAAGGCTGAGTGGTCCCTGGTTGCTGTCACCAGAGGTTCTGACGCTCGGCTGGTTGGGCAGCCTTTTTCAGGCTCCATACACGTCTGAGGTAGGTGGAGACAAAGATACAGGTCAATAGGATGAGTTGTGTGTGAATATAGTCACCATATGGTGAGTTGGAGATCCATACAGTGGTCCCTGGAGGCACACACTGAATTCTGACTTCTGTAGCCTTGTGAGAACCCCAGAAGGCCTTCAGTGATTTGTAACATCCTCAGTTGCCTGGTGTGGTGGGTGCTATGGCCTTGGCTGTGTTTCCGGTTCTATAGTATGTAGCTGTGGTCTCCCAAAGTTCCACTAACTAACCATTCAGTGTGGTCTCTTTCTTGGTAAATGCCGCCTGGAAGGGCTCTAGGTTGGTCCTTGAGGCATACACCCTTTGATCAGGTTATACATAATTTCAGTCTATACCTTGAACACACTACACAGGGCAGTTAGTCCAGGGTCAGGATTTGGCCTTACACTGGACTAGGATCTTTATGGCTGCTTAATATTTATTGCTGGGCAGGGACGGGTCACTGAACCTAGCTCCCTACCCCAGCCATCAGAAGTCCTTCTGCTTTAGGTTTGTTGGTTTTTCTCCCTTCTGGCTGGTTGAGCTGCAGCCAGAACCTGGACTTGAGGAAGACGGCTGTGTCTCCAGTGTCACCAGCAGTCATTGAGGGCGTGTCTTGTGGATGGCCAGCTGGGGCTTCACTGTGCCTTGAAAAATGGACGTAAAACCAGTGCTCCCCACTGCTGGTCGTGGAGTACTTTTAAGACTCCCACCACAGCCGAAGTTACTTCTCAGGTTGAGTCCTCATTAGTAGCATTTAATTTTCAGGGACTTCTACAAAATGTAGACATCGCTGGCCAAGCCATTCTCCCCCTCACACACATATCTCTTTATTTTGATACTCCTGGCACACCCACTTAGGTTATAGGTATGATCTCTGCCTATATCCATACTAACCAACAAAAGCTCCCACCCCCCAAATATAAATATCCTTATTGATTCTTTGGGAATTTCACATCGTGCACCCTGATCACTTCTCAGTTCTTCCATGTCCACCTCCCCTTGTGACCCCCAAACAAACAAACAAAGAAACAAAGTCCAGTTTGTGTTCTTTGTGTACTCACTGGAGCGTGGGCAAACTTTCAGTGGACTGCCCCTTCAAAAGAACATGTACTTCCCTCCCAGAACCCTGCTAGACCCATCCGTTGTGGAGAGCTACACTTCAGTGTCCTTAGAACACTTTTTCAGGGTTCTCTTCCATGGCTTCCTGTTTAGGCTGCTCCGTTTTTATGGGGGAGTGGTTGGGGTGGGAATAGGGTTGTCAGAGGAGCCTTCCATGTTCCTCTTTCTCAGCTGCGTCTGCAGTCATCGATACCCCAGGCAGCTTCCTTGTGCTTTACAGTCATGGGCTTCCACATGGTTCTGGCAACAACACAGACCACGAATATGGCTCCCGGCTACAGTGAGACCACAGACCCAGACAAGGCCCTCGGAGGCAGCCTGGACCATGGACATCAGCATGGCCCCGGGTGGCAGCATGGCTGGCAGACATCAATATGGCTTCAGGCTGTGGCCAAGCCATTCTTAAATTCTGTGTTGCAGCATGTGGCTTTTGGAGATAGGGTCTTAGCTATGTAGCTAGTGGTACCTCATTAGAGTTTTTATCAAATTCTTCTAAAGCCAGGCCAGACACTGACAGATCTGCAGCATGTTGAGTTAAGGTGTTCCTGCCACAGTTGTTGCTCTCTTTTCCAAGAGGGTTTTCTTTTCTTTCTTTCTTTTTTCTTTTTTCCCTTTTGTGGTTTTTCCAGACAGGGTTTCTCTGTGTAGCTTTGCACCTTTCCTGGAACTCACTCTGTAGCCCAGGCTGGCCTCGAACTTACAGAGATCCGCCTGCCTCTGCCTCCCGAGTCCTAGGATTAAAGGTGTGCGCCACCACCACCTGGCCCCAAGAGGGTGTTCTTGTGAGCCTTTTCCTTCTGCATTAGAACTTGAGAGCTTCACTTTATCATTGCTCCACCACGTTGCTTCTTCTACTGCGTAGAGACTCAAAGCCAAGGCCATTGGCTTCTCTGTGCTCTCAGCCGCAGTTCAAACTTGCTTCAGTTTTGCTGATCTTGTTCAGACAACACTTTTGGGGTGTCTTGCTCATCAGTGTGCCTGCACACCGGGTGAGTGTGGACTCCAGCTGAGCGTTGGGTTTCACTCTCCATCCTGCACTTCAGAGCTGGTGGGTCAGCTAGACTGGCTATATTGTTTCCAATGCAATGTGGCACTAGCAATGCCTGGTTCTTGCCTTCCTAAACCCATTACGCTGTGTGCGCCCCTTGCCCCTCACGGTGAGCTCTTGTATCCAGAAGTCTGTTCTGAGGTGACAGTTTGACCTGCATCAAGAACAGTGACCCAGCATCAGGTTCTAGTAGGAGTGGTGATCTCTTCAAACAGCTTTGCTGTTTGAGGACTGCTCATGCTGTACCACAGCACATACTCGTCTATGATTCATTAGGAATATCCTCAGGTTGATCCACATCCATCGTCAGAATGGGTGCTCCTGGGTCATGCACAAGCGCTGGCTTCCTTCTTTGTGTCTGGGTCAAAGGGTGTCTTGGTTCTGAAGCTGCAGTGGTCTCCACCTTTCAGCTCTGCATGCTGCTTTTGGGTTGTTACCTACATAGCCCCGGGGCTGCTTCCCTTGTATCTTAATTCTGTTACTGAATGAACACCCATTTGATAAGTGATTGCTGGGTCCTTAGTATTACACGTTTTTTTCTCCAAAGGACAATCTGAGATGATCTTGGGTGTAATAGCCCTGAGGGTCTGGGTAGTAGAATTTAGAGCTCCTGGGAACTTGGTGAGGAATGCTGTTGGTAGGACCCAGCTGTGCTTTAGCAGGTCTTCTGCCTCTGTAGAGGAGCAGGCGTTTCCAGCCCAAATAGTCTTAAAATGCGCTTTTTGTTTTTTGTCTTATCAGGACAGTATAGCTGTTAACTGCTCCATACTCTTGTTAAAGTCATTCTTTTCAAGCTGGTTATGTATACATACAATCTTGTCACTTTGAAGAGTAATTTTGAAAAAAAATCATTTAAAATTTAAAACTACCTTTGTGTGTATACTGTGTGTGTATATACTGTGTGTGTGTATACTGTGTGTGTACTGTATGTGTGTGTGTACTGTGTATGTATACTGTGTGTGTATACTGTGTACTGTATGTGTATACTGTGTGTGTGTATACTGTGTGTGTACTGTATGTGTATACTGTGTGTGTGTGTACTGTGTGTACTGTATGTGTATACTGTGTGTGTATACTGTGTGTGTACTGTATGTGTATACTGTGTGTGTACACTGTATGTACTGTATGTGTATACTGTGTGTGTACTGCATGTGTATACTGTGTGTGTACTGCATGTGTATACTGTGTGTGTGTGTGTATACTGTGTGTGTGTATACTGTGTATGTACTGTGTGTGTATACTGTGTGTACTGTGTGTATACTGTGTGTATATACTGTGTGTGTATACTGTGTGTGTACTGTATGTATGTACTGTGTGTGTACTGTATGTGTGTACTGTGTGTGTGTATACTGTGTGTGTACTGTGTGTGTATACTGTGTGTGTACTGTATGTGTATACTGTGTGTGTATACTGTGTGTGTACTATATGGGTATACTGTGTGTGTACTGTATGGGTATACTGTGTGTGTACTGTATGTGTGTATACTGTGTGTGTACTGTATGTGTATACTGTGTGTACTGTATGTGTATACTGTGTGTATATACTGTGTATGTATGCTGTGTGTACTGTATGTGTATACTGTGTGTATACTGTGTGTGTGTATACTGTGTGTACTGTATGTGTATACTGTGTGTGTGTATACTGAGTACATATAGTGTATGTACTGTACGTGTATGTACACACGAATGTTACAGCATCACACCAGTAAGGGTCAACTCAAGGCAGTCAGTTCTCCCCTTCAGGTCGTGAGGCTTGATGGTGAGCCCCTGCTGAGCTGTCTCACCGGCCTGAAGGATAAGTTCTTTATTTTTAAATTTAGAAGTCTAAGAATTGGATTACTTCAAGGAGCTATTAGAGTTATCATGAAGACAAAATTACCAGCACTTCTCCTTCCCACATTATGTGTACTTTTTCATTCATACCTAGAATTTATTTTTTATTTTATTTTATCTTACTTATTTTGAGATAGAGTCTTATTACGTAGCCTGGGTCTTACAGGCTGGCCTGGGATTCTAGGTGTAGACCAGACTAGCCTAAAACTCAGAGATACCCTCCTGATGCTTGGAGTAAAGATGTGTGCTATCATGCATGGCCCCACGTAGAATTTAAAATGAGCTATTGTAGTAATTGGTAATGTGTATGAACAGGACACATACCTTGGTGTCAGTTACATAGTCAGGATTGTAAGTATTGAACTGCCAGCGTAGGGTCTGCCCCAGGTATATTGTTACCCATATCCACCAGCTGGAGCTGGGTGTTAGTCTCTCTTCACAGTTTCTCCTGGTGGGCACTTTGGGCCATAGAGTCTCTGGTATGTGACACTGAGCGTTCCTTCCTGTGCATGCTGATTGATCCTCTGTGTGCTCCATGGAATGCCTGTTTGCATTGTACAGTTATTTCTTTCTTACAAAATTGTAGGACTTGTTCATATATTATAGATACAAAGTCTGTAGCTGAAAGTTTTCCTGTGTCCAGCCCGGTCCTGCAGCTGCTCAGACCCAAATAAACACACAGAGGCTTTTATTATTTTTAATCTGTATGGCCCAATGGCTCAGGCTTCTCGCTAGCTAGCTCTTACATCTTAAATTAACCCATTTCTATAAATCTGTACTTTGCCATGTGGCTTGTGGCTTACCGGTACTTTACATCTTACTTCTCTTGGTTGTGGCTAGCAGTGTCTTCTCTGCTCTGTCTTTCTCCTTCCCAGAATTCTCCTTGTCTACTTATCCTGCCTGTAATTCCTGCCTGGCTATTGGCCAATCAGCGTTTTGTTAAACCAGTGTACAGAAGCATTATTCCACAGCAAAGTCCCTATGGAGCAGTTCACTGGTTTCTTCTTCCTAGGTTGCCTTCTCATGCCCTTTGAACTAGAAAGTTGAAAACTTAGGATGCCAGTTTTTTCCTTTGGCTGTTGTTGGATTTAACCCTATTTAAGAAAACAGTGTCTTACTCCAGGTCATAAAGACGTCTTTCTTTTTTTTTTTTTTGCCTCCAGTTCAGGCTGCAATGATTCTTTATACATAGGAAATTGTCTTGTGCCAGTGTCATCTTTCAGCCCCCTTTACCACAGGCTCTCATGAACGTGGTTGTCCTTTGAGACCACATCTTGCCTTTTAGCTCAGACTGGCCTGAAGTGCATATTCACACCTCAGATTCCTCAGGACCAGGAGTCCAGGCACCAGCCAGCACTTCCTCACAAGTTTTCTAGTAACTTAAATAACTTAACACTTAAATGGATCTTGAGTTATCCTCCCATCTCATTGTCCAAATTAAGAGGGTAAACAGTAAATATTGAAGGAAGCTTGCTGTAAATAAGGACCTGTTGTGTGGTAGCAGTCACTTGAAAAGGAAACAGACTGGAACACATTGGGTTTCTGATTTTTTCTTCTTCTTCCAGAAAGTAGGTTTTGTAGTTGTTACATTCAAATTTCAAAACTGAAACTAAAGTATTTACATTCAGAGATAAGAGACTGAGAAAGACAGGCTTTCCAGGAGCTTGAGGAGAGGTAAGCTTGTTGGAGTAGCTCCTAAGCCTCCAATTAGAAGTTACAGGTGAATCCCAGAGAAGAGATGGCTGATTGTAACTGGTAGGGCAGACTCAAGTAACTCAAGTCACCAGAAAGGATTGTGCACTATCCCAGGGGCCATGCCCTGGGTCACTGGGTTACTCTCTAGGCTGTTTGTTAGGGTTTCCATTTCCTTTCTAGGTGACACCCCCATTTCATGAGCTTTTCCCCTCAAGGCTCATCCTCTCCTAAACTGTGACACGTAGTGAAATGAGGGCAAGAAAAGTGAGAGGTTTTGTCTCAAGTGACTGAATTGTGGGAGGACACGGTGTTTGATTAGCATTGTTATGTGTCATCCTGGAGGTCGGTGTCAGAGCCTGTTCCTTTTCCCTGATCAAAGTAATCTTGTTTCCCAGGTACTGCAAAGGGATCTGCCTTCTACCTTGACATTGCTGGGATTGTAGGCATGTGCCACCATATCCCACTTTTTACAGGTTCCCCATGAACCCAGGTCCTGATGATGCGTGCATGGCAAGCACTCTCCAGCTTGGATCATCCCTGCAGCCCTGTTGTTCTCTTGATGATACAGGTTGAGTGGACTGAGTGTGTAAATGCCCAGCTTTCAGGCATAGCAGTTTGAGAATCTGAATTTTAGCTGTAAGGCTTAGGCTTCAGGGTACTGTATTTCTCAAAATAAGTTTGGGATCATGAATGTGTGTATGTGCACACACATGCATACATATTAATTCGAAGTGATAAGTGTTTGAATAGTCTCTGTCCTCTTCCTTTTTTCTTGTTTGCTGTTATTTTTTGGCTTTGCTGGAGATAGAATCAAGGCTTCTCACAGTTTAACCAGCAGTGTACTGTTGAGCCACATCCCCAGCCCTTTGAAGTAAGAAAATCTTTGTGGAGTAGTCCTTATGTGTGGGTTAAAATCTATTTTTTCTTGTTGAGTTTTAGGTGTTTTCTCCTGTCATAGATTTTCTAGATTCTCATTTTGAGCAAAGCTTGGAATTTCTTGGATAGGAACAATTTGCATAAAAACTTTTTTTTTGCAGTGTTGTAGGCAAGTGCAGTGGAGAACCTGTGCATTTTTAAAGACTTCAGTTAAAACAATTGTGTAATGTATACTTATGATTAAGAAGGTAAAAAATTTGTGGTGCAGCCTGTAATCCATGCTACTTCAGATGCTGATATAGGAGAATCACAAGTTCAGGTGCAGCCTGGGCTATACAGAGATTCCCAAGGCCACCCTGGGTAACTTTGTGAGATCCCATCTCAGAAGGGAAAGTGAAAGGTGGACAGAATTGTATCTCAGTGATAGTACTCTGGCCTAGAATGTTGGAGGTCCTAGCTTCTGTCCAGGGGGATAAAAAAGTAAAATACTGTTTTCAGTGATAAGTGGTTACATTTATTTTAAGTTGAAATGTACTAATTAATATTTTCCTTTTTTTTTTTGGAAAGACTGTTTTAGGATTAATATTGCTGTGAAGAAATATTCTTCAACCGTGACCATTGCAACTTTTCTATAAAGGAAAATATTTAATTGGGTCTGGCTTCCAGTTGAGAGGTTTAGTCCATTGTCATCATGGTTAGAAGCATGGTGGCATGCAGGTAGACATGGTGCTGGAGAAGGAGCCGAGAGTTCTACATCTGGATTGGAAGGCAGCAGGAAGAGAGAATGAGACACTGTGCCTGGCTTGAGCATCTGAAACCTCAAAGCCTATTCCCAGTGACATGACAAGGCCATACTTCTAATAGAGCCGCTCCCTATGAGCCTCTGGGGCTGTTTTTATTCAAAGCACCACAAAGGCCCATTTCTAGGTTGTGTTCTGTAGATTTTTTTCCTCTGGACCCTAGCTGGAGTTAGTCAGAACTTCACCCCCCCCCCCCCCATGCCATTTACAGAATAAGCCACACAGTGTAGGGTGTCACATTGTGGCTTCACTCTTGCTTATAATGCTTAGCAATCTTATTAATTGAATGTGTTAAAGAGTACCCCACTTTCAAGGGTAATAAGCTCTGTTTTTATTTTAAAATGTCATTGGGTTTGGGTGTTAATTGCTTGACCTCAGTGGATGAGATTGGGAAGACTAACAGTTGACCAAGCCTTTCTGCACACTTGTGGTGGGTTGATCTGTTCTTGGGTTCCAGCTGTGACCACAGTTTGAAAGAACGGCTTGCCTCTTGCAGCTTCCTTATTAAGCCCTTTTGCCAGAAGTCATTGATCAAATAGCTGTTTTTCCACACCTGAAAACCTACTCCAGAGAAGTTGAATTTCTACCCATGGCTTTAGTGTGGGCTCACTGGTAGTATAATCAGTATTTGAGATCAGAGATCTTGTTCAAGTGCACCAGAGTTAAGATGAGTACATGACCAAAGTTGACACTAGTTGGAGGCCACTCTGATGGTATGTTGGGGGTTTGAATGCTACTTTGCTGACTTTGAATCTTCTTATCTCAGTAGTATCACTGCCTCTGTTACTTGAGTCAGTGGTGAAAATTTTATCTGAATTCCTAGATGTCTTGACAAAGTATTATCCCGTCAAAAGGGAGTACTTTAATTTTTGTACACCTGTTGGCTGTACCTGGTAGAATGTATTCCCTTAGTGAGCATGGTCATAGCAGTGAGCAACTCTGGTCGTGCTGTTGAGGCTGCGTTTTGTATGCTGATCTCAGTGCAGACACACCTTTAAGTACGCTTTCCATCAGCAGAATGTGTGTTTTCTTATTAGCATGCTAATTTCTAAACACTTAATGATTTTAACACCCTTCAGTTGAAACACTGGGATTATCCTCCATTTCCGTATCTTGTAGGATGGTGTGTGTGTGTGTGTGTTTTCCTTCAGTCTCTTTCCTTCAAACTCCATATCTCTGGGGCTTGTAATTTTAGGTTCCTGGTGATTGATGCCTCTTTGTTAGTTGTAGTTTCCATGGATTTTCCAATTTCAATACAAACACTGTAAAACACTCTTAAAATCAAAAGGTATGTCAGATATAAAGGTCGTTTGATGTGATAGTTTGAAGGAAAATGGCTCCCTTATGCTCATAGAGAGTTGCACTATTAGGAGATGTAGCCTTTTTGGAGGAAGTGTGTCACTGGTAAGGTTTCAGATGCTCAAGCCAGGCATAGTGTCATTGTTCCTGCTGCCTGTGGATCCAGATTTGGAACTCTCAGCTACCTTTCCAGCACTGTCTGCCTGCATGCCACCATGCTTCCCATCATGACGATAATGGAGTACACTTCTGAACTGTAAGCCAGCTCCAATTAAGTGTTTTCCTTATAAGAGTTGCTGTGGTCATAGTGGGGGTCTCTTCACAGCACTAGAAATTCAGACATTTGACTACAACAGACTTGCTTTCCTCTGCGGTTCTCACATAGCAGTGTGAGAGTTTGGTTCTTCAGGTGTCCGATTCAGAGCCAGGGGTGGAAGGTGCTACTTGATATTTTGGACCATGAAGTTTATGGTAATCACCAGATAAGACAGACTCTTCCCCTCATTAATATGTGTATCTGGCTAAAAAAATTAGTAAGTACACTTTCAAATGTAGCCAATACTTGAAGGATGCATAATTCAAATTGGGCTGATTTCTGGAGGATGACTATAGAAGGAAAAAAAAAAGATTGACTTCTAGCAATTTTTCTTCAAGGAATGTTTTTATTATAAAATGTTTATTATACAGAATTTGAAAGTATATGAGATAATATGAATTTTCATGTTTCTGTTGCTTAGCACCAGCAATTACCAAAATATATTAAATCCCCCTCTCTTATTCCTCTACTCCTTCTCCCTGTTCCCCCTTCTTTCTCTCTGTCTGATGCTGGGGAATCACCACGACACACCAGTATCCCCGCATTCAGTCTGTGATTGGTCAGCTTCTCAGCTGTTCTTGATTATTATAGCTTTGGTGATTGTGAAAAATATTTGACGGATTGTTACTTAGAGTTGGGTTCAACTAGGTGGATTTAATTAACGTAAATATGGGAACCCATGGCCAAGGCCGGAAGTTAGAATGCAAAGAATTCTGGACCAGAAGTCTTGAAATCTTGTTCTCAGAAAACAGTTTAGTGTTTGTTAAATATATGACTGAGTATCTTAGCTCTTGGGGGTAGGTCACTGTTATGAATAATTTTATAGATGTAGACTAGATGATGTAGCCTCTTAGAGCTGTTTGTAAAATATAGTTAAATTTCTGCCTCTTGAGATAACACAATTGTAACACGAAATCTAATTGATCTTAATAATAAAAACCCAGAGCCAATTAGCAGGGTAAATGCTGAGAGATCAGAGAGAAAAATGAGCAAGCCACGGCCAACTCTTACCTCGATAACTTCTCAGTCGGTCAAAAAGGGGCAGAGCTCCTGTCTCCTCCTGCCTTGTATTCCTCTCTCTGCCCAGCCATATAACTTTCTGTTTCCTTCTATCAAGTACAGGATTAAAGGCATGAGATCCCAAGTGTTGGGATTAAAGGTGTGTGTCACCACTGACTGGTCTCTATGGTTAACTAGTGACTAGTGCCACACTCTGATCTCTAGGCAAGCTTTATTTGTTAGAGCACAAACAAAATATCACCATATACATTATACAAAGGTGCTGTGCTATATACAATGTTGGTTAAAATAAATAGAAAACCTAGCGTCACTTAGAAATGTAGAAAAGAGTATGAGTGGGGAAGCCTGTGATTTGAAGTGTGTGTTCAGTTTGGATAAACTTGATAATGGAGAGGTAGGGTCAGATTAATATGGGAGATAATCCTAGAGGAGGTTAGAATGGCAATTAGACTGTGAAACATGAAGATCTTTTGTGTGCTTCTGGGTCTTGCTGCCCAGCACTGGCCATAGCATGGTGGACTGCAGCATTTGTTTAAGGGGAGGAGCACCACCAACAGGACACAGTCTGTAGCAGTTAGTTGAGTTATCTGAGTTTGAAAAATGATGTTGAAGGTATACAGGGTCCAGATAGTAGAGAGAAAGGGAAATGTCATCAGAAAAGGAATATTGAAACAAAGAAGGCAACATTGGACACAGGAGCCGCGTTAAAGGTGGTGTAAGTTGGAAACCTGGACAAATCATGACACACAGACTTGTTTGTAGCTAGCCCCCCCCCCCCCCCCATTTTTAACTTAAATTAACTCATTTCTTTTCATCTATGTGCTAGCCGGAGGCTCATTTACCTCATCTACGTACTGTCCATCCTTCTTTCCTGCTTCCTTTGTGGCTGGCTGGGCTGGTTGGCTCCCCTTTTCTCTTTTCCCACCAGCCCTGCCTATCCCTTCTCTGCCTAGTTACTGACTATTCAGCTTTTTATTAGACCAATCATGACAGGCAATGTAAAACAGCAACTCATCTTTACATAGTTAAACAAATGCAGCATAAACAAAAGCAACACATCTTTACATAGCTAAAGAAATACAGCTTAAACAAATGCAGCGCATCTTTCACAACATTTCTCCCAATCACAACAAATGATTCACAACATTTCTCCCCTTTTGTCTGAAAAGGAAAATCTTTTAACATAGTAAAACTATATACAATAAATATAATTATTAAGTAAGAATTACATTTGCAATATCCAGTCCATTTGTATTTGGTAAATTCAGAGAAAATACTCCATTATTTATCCTATCTTGGTGATTCCAAAGTTTTGTACTTAATTTACTTTCTATCATAACTAAGGAAAACTGTAACTATAACTATCTAGTCTTCAACTCCACCAAAGACCCTAGAAGGATATAATATTACCTGAGTAAAAAGGAAGTGCTGTGCAAGCCACCTCCAAAACTATCGAAATGACAGACATCTGGCTTCCTGAACAGTCACCCAAGGTTCTTCTGCAGTGTTGGGGCATACATTTTGGGCTTGCAGGTCTAGAATACCTGGCAACCTTCTTTTATGAAGCAGGAATTTTGAAGGACTGCCCCGCCTTGTCTTGGCAAAGTTTGGCAGTCTTTTTCCTTTATATCCTGCATGTCCAGTTTGGATGGTATACTATTAGCACTTGAGGCAAGGATAATTTCTTGCCCAAATGGGTAGGTTTGCCACAATGAAAGCGAACTCCATATGGAGGTTCTTTGCTACTCATCTTCCTTTTATGAAATAGATTGTTGCTGTGAGGAGCAGATGTGTCTCACTGTCATGAGAAACCTTAGGTTATTAAGCATCTTAAATGCCATCTTCTGTAGGTCTCTGAAATGTTCAAAGAGAATCTACCTAAAATATATCTGTTTAACCTTGAAGACATGCTTGACTACAAGCTTGATTTATTATAGATGACTATTAAGCCTCATTTCTTAATTAGACATATTTTTAAATGAGCTGCATAAGCAGAATACCCCAAACAAGAGAAACACACATACAGTATAACAAAAATAATGTTAAATTTGTATCAGTATACCAAAATCCATACCAATGCAAAAAAAGTTAATAGTTGTCTTTTTATTCTATATTCCTGTATATCCCTAAATGATCACAAACATTTATAACCCACTAAATCATCAAAAATCTTCTGCCCACCTTTGGGGACTGTGGACATTGTGTTCTCTAGACTGCTTCCTATTGTCTGAAGATGATGGTATCTCCAGAGGACCTTGAGAAAATTCAGACAGTGGTCAAGTCCTGGGAAAACTAGTTGTAACATTTGATTGTCTAGTCTCCCATGCAGAGAGATCAGTATGTATGTTACCTGTCTTGTAGTTTTCCTTGTTTTTTTCTTTATGTCTGTAGCCAAGATTTTCATTGGTTCTCTCCTGATGAAACCTGATGTCTGTTACCCTGGAAGGAATCCACAGCTTTTTGTTTCCTGTGGAAGCAAAAGCATAACCTCTCCTCCAACACAATACAGTTTTCTGAATTCCATTTTAAAGTTAAGGGATCCCTAAAGTATCTAGGCTGGTTTAATTCAGCAGTCCCTTTTACAGTCCAGTGGTTCTTAGCAGCTATTGTTTGCTCATCAGCATTCAAAAAAATTCAAAGTCAACACAGCACCATACAGGATCCAGACTCTATGTATTTCCCATCTTTACGTGGCCTTTTCCCCTTTATATTACTTGACTCTCTTTGCAGACTAGATTATTTTTAAACTGTTTATTTTTTTCTGTCAGTACCCATTTTCTTTTCTTTCTTAAGCACCTACATACATTTTAAAACACTGTACTCTGTTTAGAGGTTGGTTCCTAATGTGGAATAATGCTCTTGTACACTGTAAAGATTTGTCACTCCAATTGCTTTAATAGAATGCTGATTGGAAGTAGCCAGGTATGAAGTCTAGGTGGGACGACCAGACTAGGAGAATTCTGGGAAGAGAAGGGCAGAGTCAGGAGTCGCCAGCTAGACGCAGAGCAAGCAAGATGAGAATGCCAGACTGAGAAAAGGTACCGAGCCACATGGCTAAACATAGATAAGAATTATGGGTTAATTTAAGTGTAAGAGCTAGTCAGTAATAAGCCTAAGCTACCAGCTGAGCATTTATAAGTAAATATTAAGCTTCAGAGTCAATTATTTAAGAAGCAGCTCCTGGGTTTTTGGGAACAGGCTATTTGGAACAGGCTGGTGGGAGAGAAACTTGTGCCTGCAGGTTCCCCTACCCCCTCCTGGGATGGACCTGCTTTACTGTGTACCTGTAGTGTTCTCTGACTGCAGGAGCCAAACCTTAAACTCATTGTATGGCTTTGCACTGGCAGTTGGCTCTGCCCCCCTTGGGTCTGTGAGAGCTGAGCTTCATGACCTGTGGGCCTGGCCAAGAACTGCATTTATTATGGGGCTGCATTTAACTGCCCAAGCTCTAGGAAGCTGGTGACTGCACTATGGCAGGTGTCTTTACTTAGCTTGTTTCTATTTAACATGGTGGCTGCTCAAGTGATCACTGTGTCACAGAGCTGTGCCTCTGAATGCTATGAGCACCAAGCTATTAGGACGCCGTGTTGGTTTTTTCTCTCCCCCCTCCCCCAACCCCCAAACTTTCTCAGGCCCTATGTAGAAATACATGCCCAATGTTGGACAGTACATGTAGCAGGCTTTCTTGGACATGGAGACTTAATATTAATTATGAATGTTCAGGCTTAGCTTAGGCGCTCTCTCTCTCTGTCTCTCTCTGTCTCTGTCTCTCTCTCTCTGTTTCTGTCTCTGTCTCTCTGTCTCTCTCGCTTGTTTACCTCACTTACATCCTGTTCATCCTGGCTGGCTGGCTTCCATTTTCTTTCTGCCCACCAGCCCTACCTATATGCCTCCTCTACCTAGCTATTGGCTGTTCAGCTTTTTATTAGACCATTTATGTACCTTAGGCAGGCAAGATAAAACAGCAGCACATCTTTACATAATTAAACAGGTATCAAGACATTAAGGCTATCTATTCTGTGCTTTGCACCAGGATCTTATTATTAGGCATGACACTTAGGGTTGATGAAATAGGAACCTGCTCTTCAGGTATTTTATAAACATTGATGAAATGTTCCTTGCTCTATATTGGTCATGTATATAGTGTTGTGAGGAGCTGGCTTGTAGACTGTTGGCTTAGGAAGCCCCAAGGGGCTTTCTGTTTGAGAAGCTGCATCCCTGTTCTCTTATTTGTGATATTTGATATAACAAATTTTAAAGCTTGTGGAAGTAAAGGTAATGTGTTTGGCAGCACTAGTAAATGACCTTGAAGAAAGTGGTTTAGGCTGAAATACAGATGCAGTCCAGAGACCAAAGAGTTCTTTGGACATGTTGTTTCTGTGCTCTGTGCTTGGTCTGGAGTGTTAGGACACTCAAGTCACCTAAGTATGATATTGGTTCTGGAGCAGTGGGAAGCACAGCATAGCAAGTACCCTTGCTGTTGAGAACAGTGTAAACAATCTATCCTGTAGTGATTAAGAGAGTACCAGTATCTCTTCTTCTGTAGGACTGACTTCCTGCTGCAGGGCCTCTGCCGATCCCTTTTGCTAACCATTTGTCCTGCACATCTATTTACAAATGTGTTAGTCAAGGTTCTCTAGAGCAGTGGTTCTCAACCTTCCTAATGCTGTGACCCTTTAACACAGTTCCTCACGCTGTGGTGATCCCCAACTAAAGAATCATTTCATTGCCATTTCATAACTGTAGTTTTGCTACTGTTATGAATTATAATGTAAATATCTGATATGTAGGATATTTGATGTGCTATCCCTGTGAAAGGGTTGTCTGACCCTCAAAGGGATGGTAATTTACAGATTGAGAACCACTGCTCTAGAGAAACAGACCTTACAGAATGAATATGTGTGTATTTATGTATGTATCTATCATCCATCTGTCCGTCCATCCATCCGTCCGTCTGTCCGTCCGTCCGTCCGTCCGTCCATCCGTCCATCCATCCAGGGGATTTATCTGTAATGCCTTACAGACTATGGTCCAACTAGTTTGATAATGGCTGTCTACCAATGAAAGGTTCAAGAATCTAGTAGAGTTGTTCAGTCCACAAGGCTAGATGTCTCAGCTGGTCTTCAGTGTATGCTGAAATCCCAAAGAAGTATGCTCTAATGCTAGTGAAGGAAGGAATGGACTTGTCAGTGAGAGCAAGCAGGCAAAGAGAGAGCAAGCTTCCTTCTCCCAAGTCTTTTTATATAGGCTATCAGCAGAAGGCTTGTCTCAGATTAAAGGTGGATCATCCCACCTCAAAGATCTGGATTAGAAGTGTTTTTTCTCCACTTCAAATGATTTAATTAAGAAAAAAAAATCCTCACAGGTATGTCCAGCCATTTGGGTTTTAGTTAATTCCAGCCATCACAACAAATAAGGCCATAGTTAAACAGAAATCAAGCCACTGATTGGAGAGGAGAGATCAGCCACCACAGCTGACCATGGGAGGTTGAGTTTCTGGGGATAGAATTATTTGGTATATTACTTACTTTTCTGTTTCTATGATAAAACATCACAACCAAAGACAACCTAAGGAAGAGAGCGTTTATTTAGGCGTGCAGTTGTAAAAGGTTAAGAGCCCATCATGGTGGGGATGCAGGGCAGGAAGTGGCACTCAAGGTGGCAGGAGCAGGAAGCTGAGAGGTCACGTCTCAACCACATACCAGAAACTCAGAGTGAACTGGAAATGGTGAGGCATTAGACTCCCAAAGCCTGCCCTGCATTGACAGCCTCTTGTGGTAAGGCTGCACCTCCCCATAGCTTCTTCAAATAGTACCAACAATTGGGGAGATGGTGTTGGAATAATGCCTGAGTCTATAGAGAACACTTTTATTCAGAGTACCATGTTTGGATTTGTTGTTGAGTATTGACATGTGGGACTACTGCAGTCTGTCTGTCTGTCTGTCTGTCTGTCTGTCTGTCTGTCTCTCTCTCAACTTGATTATCAACAGCCTGGTGTGATGGCTCATAACCTCTAATCCCAGCACTTGGGTGGCTGAGGCAGGAACATTGCCATGAATTCAGGGTCACACTGGGCTACATAGTGAGTTCAAGGCCAGTCTGGTTTGCAAAGTAAAAAAAAATCTGTCTGGAGAAACCAGCCAGCCAACCAACTAAACAAGCAAGACTCCAGCTTCATTATTGGAATTGTGCGGAGTTGTTCCTGTTTCTCAAGCTGGCGTTTAGGGCTGTTCTCACTGCGGGCAGTGCACCCAGAGGAACATGTGTGATGTGTACATTTAGTTCATCTTCACGAAAATAGAGACCTTCAGTTGTTCTCACTTCTGCTGTTAGCAGCTAAAATCTTGTGTGGCTTCTTGTCCTCATTCAGTGAACAGCTAGCTATTTGGTGAGTGAACAAGTAAGTGTGGTATTCCACAGCAGAATGTGATAACCTGACAAGATACTCTGCAGACAGCTCCTTTGAAGCCCCAGAGGCTATCTTCTAACTCGGTCTCTCACCGTGTCTTTAAGGGCTTGTTTTAAAACAATGAAATTATTTTGAGTGTTACAATTTTGTCTAGGAATATAGTTTTAATAAAAGTAGAGAAAGTACCTCATTAGGTCATTTTGAGTTATTAGCTTCTGTACTCAGAGAAAAGCATTTGTTGGTGCAGGATGAATTTTAGTACCTAGGCTATAGAAGTAATGAACCCGTGGAATGAAGCAGCGAGGAGCCTTCCCTTTCCCCCTTTTTCTTTTCCCGTTTTTGAGGCTGTGTCTTTCTTTGCTCAAGACTGTTCCTAAATTCCTGATCCTCCTGTATCAGCCTCCTAAGTGCTGGGATTATAGGCATGTACCACTGCTCCAGCATCTCAGTGAACTTTTGCCAAATGAAGAGTGACTGTTGAATGCTCTACAGACTCTGAAGAAATGAAGTAATTTCGAAGTCTCAGAAGCTGGATGCGCTCTTATGTCTTGGCTGGAATGCAGACACTTTCTTACTGCCTTAGTTAGGGCAGGCATTACTTTACACTTATACAAATAAACCCTGAGTTTCTGGCTGGTAATAATGTATAAGCTAGTAAGGGAGTGAGGGCAAGCCACAATTTATACTCTGTTAAGAAATATATAGATGGCCATTGGCCCTAGACTCCTGGTTTCAATTCGCTTACTATCTTGCATAGCAAAAACTTGCAGCAAGTTAATGGACCATAATACCTATTGGCTTTGGTGGGCATGCCCCTAGGCCTTGAACCCATTCTTCCTGTCCACTCTGGTCCTCTGTCCTGTGAAAGAAAGAGCCAGTTTTGCCTTCACTTCTTCCCCAGTGATGTATAAAGTGGAATTCATTAGCTTTCCAGGTGGGACTTGGAGGTTTCTTTCAAATTTGAGTAGTCTCTATACTGGAGGAATTTGAAATTGGACTGGATCAGTTTGTTAACACCTTGGTTACTGGTAAAGATGCACTCTCAGAGCTTGGATGTACTTTTAGTTTGCCCCGGTGGCCAGCATCTTGAGTAGTGAGTGCTTACAGACAGAAGGCACTGCCTTAAGTGAGAATCCGCAAGTTGGTTCCTGTTAATGTTTTAAAATTATTTTGATGTTATGTGTAGATGAAATAGGCAGTATTCAGAGTGCTCTGGGTGACTATCAAGACCAAAATAAAAGGACCCTTGAAAAGTTCTGTGTGACTATGGAGAAGGCACTGTAGAAGCCTTTTAAGTTTGCTCTTTATTTGCTAACATGAAAATAGTCTCTCCAGAATTCAATCTTGCTATTTAGGCAGTAATTTAAAAACAGTTTTTGAAAAAAGACTTGCTTCTTTCTCTCTATATGTAGGAGTGTTTTCCCGAGTGTTTGTATGTATACCACATGCACACTTGGTGCCTCGGAGGCCAGAAGAAGGCCCTGGATCTGGAGTTTTGAGTTGTAAACTGGTGCTGGGATCAAACCCGGCTCTTCTGCAAGTGCAGCAAACGCTCTGAACCTCTGAGTTTCTCCGCCCCATTCATAAGTTTTATTTGCTTATTAGTGTTTAGAAGTCAGGAAACAGGAATACTGTTGAGTAAAGTTAGACTGAAGCTTTTGTTTTGTGTTGTTTTAGAGGTTGTTTGGTTAATTTAGTACCAATGAGCATTTTTAAATGGCTTATTTTTTATTTTATTTTTTAAAAGAAGTCTCAGTGTGTTGCCAAGCTAGCTTTGAACTCCAGGGTCAGTGAGTCTCCTTAATTTTGGGGCCATGGTAGTGACCCATCTTGCTTTTTATATTGAGATTTTCAGAATGCTTATAACTGTGTTTGAGAACAAAGTCCCGCTTTTGTTTTTAGTAACCTGTACACTCACATTAGTGTGTGTAGTTGGCTTTTTTTTTTTTTTTTTTTTTTTTTTTTAACCACATCACATTAGTGGTTCTAGAAAGGGTGGATCAGCCAGTGTTTCACCACATATAAAATCTAGGATGAAGATCTAGGACATGGCTGCCATGTATTAAGCACATCTCAGTTCCTAGGTCTGACTGCATACTTGCTCAGATACTTGGTTTTCATTGGAAATCTCAGAAAGTAGGTAATGTTGTATTTTAAAAACGGCGGGAAGGGGTCACACCATACAACAGGACCCACAATAAGAGGTTTACTGAGGGGAGGGGAGAGAAGGGGCAGAGACCTGTCCCTGGGGATGAGAGCAAAGGAAGAGAAAGACAGGAGGTGGGCAAGGCCTGCCTTTTATAAGGAAATGGCAGTGAATGTGCACAGGGGGTCCTCTTAGTGGCTGCAGCTAAGGATATATCCTGTCAGGACCCCAAGGGCAGGCCAGTACAGATGCCTAAATGCTGACAGGCAATACTCCAGTCTTTATATTTGCACAGACCAGGTAGAGCTGACTGCCAACCTTTTTTTATCATCCACCAGAGGTAGAGCTTTGAAGTTCTGTTCTACCTTGTGAGAGAAAAAACAGGTTTTTCTGTTGATTTCCTAGTAGTTTTTGAAGAATGGCTGGCTTGGGCTCAAGGGAGGACTTGAGCTTCCTATGCAAGCCTGATCCCTTGAGTTCCATTCCAGACCTCAGGGTAGAAGGAGTGAACCGACTCCTGAAAGTTGTTCCCTAAACTGCCACACCCCCCAATGTATGTGTGTGTGCACGCAAGCAAATTGAAACTAAAATGAAAAAAAAAAAAAGACAACTAGATGAATCTGAAAAGGAAAGCAAGTGTGTTGTTGTGAAAGGGCACTTGTGTTTAACATTGTGTTTTGGAAGCTCTTCAGGTGAAATAGCCTGGCCTTGGCACAGCAGAGATGCCCAAAGAGGAGTAGGAAGTGGGCCAGGGGTGCGGTTGTCTTCATGTGGACTCTGTCATGATGGCCACCAGGGAATATAGCAGACAGTGAAATGGAGATTAGCTTTGCAGTAAGCTCCTGAGGTGCATCATGTTGTCCAGCAAGAATATTTGCTTCTCCAGTCTGTCTTTCTGGGACTTTGGGACCAGAAGTTCACCTACCTGTCCTGAGCTGCCCGATTTCCTGCAGTGGCCTTTCCAGCCATTCCCTTTACCTATGGGGAACAGAGGAGCTGGAGAGATGGCTCAGGTGTTAAGAATAGTTGATGCTCTTGGGTTTGGTTCTTAGCACCCAAATTGAGTAGCTTGTAATGACTCACAGTGCCGAGGAATTCAGCACTCTGACCTGCTTGGGTCAGATTGTGGTGCACACGCCCTCAAGGCTCACTGGCATAGACCGATCCCACATAGTAGGACAAAACTGCTGAAAGTTGTCCTCTGACCTCCATACATAATGCCCTCTTCCAACCTTAAAACAAAACAAAACAAAACAAAACAAAACAAAACAAAACAAAACAAAATCCAACAGCAGTGACACTGTTGATAGCGAGCCTGGCTCCTCTACAGAGCTCCAGGGGAGCAGCAGGACCATGCCTTACAGTGCCCTGAGGCTGCTGCTGTTACTTGTTTGAGCTCTCCACTGACTTCTGCTCTGACCTCAAGTAAAATGCCTGATATTTATTTTAAATGATACAAACTACAGGGTAGAGTATTTATTTTGTTACCCTTGGAAGAACAGTCCCCAATCTCTTTACCTTAGGCCTTAAATGTGTAAAACAATGAGTATTGAGCTAAACGATGTCTAATTTTCTTCAATCTTCTCATTCAAATAATTTTTTGGCACTATGTATAGAATTTTGTTTCTGTTGGCTTAGATTTTTTTTTTAGGTATGTGTGGAGGGGGAAGGGGCGACTTGCAGGAGTCAGTTCTTCCATCTCCTGTGGTCTGGGGTCAAACTGAGATGGTCATATCGGCAGCAGGTTCCTTCATCAGATGAGTCACCTTCTTCCCCACCTTAACATTTTGTTCATTAAAAAACATTCCAGGCTATGTAGCAGAAGGCAGGAGGTCTTCTGTTTTATTTTCTTCTGTGAGCCTACCTTTTGTGTGTGTGTGTTTTTTTTTTTCCTTTTTGTCGGGGGAGCGTTCAGAGGATCTCAGGTTTATGCAGTCAAACCCAGATGGTGTTTGTAGATATGTCAGTATATAGAACCTAGCTGTAGCATCAGATGCTGGCATCTTAGAGCCAGAATGGAAAAAGGACCAAGGTGCCTGTCTTAGTTAGGGTTTCTATTAGCTGTGAAGAGATTCCATGGTCATGGCAACTCTTATAAAGTAAAACATTTAATTGGGGTGGCTTGTTTACAGTTCAGAGATTCAGTCCATTATCATCGTGGGGGGGCCATGATGGCATGCAGGAAGACATGGCGCTGACGAAGTAGCTGAGAGTCCTACATCTTGCTGGCAGCAGGAAGTCGACTGAGTGTCACACTGACGGAAGCTGGAGCAAAAGAGACCTCAAAGCCTGTCCCCACAATGACACACTTCCTTTAACAAGGCCACACCTCCTAATAGTGCCACTCCCTATGAGATTATGGGGGCCGGTTACATTTCAAACTACCACAGTGCCTCATTTCTCCGCCTATGGACAGATGACTGTGGCTTACATCTCAGCACTCCAGCATCAATGCTGCCCACTTGCCAGGGACATGGATCAGGGCTGGAATGAAGGAGCATGGGCATTAATAGAGTTGAACTCGTCCTAAGGGTTCCTTGGAAGCTGTGCCTGCAAGCTGGTTGTAAGCTTGGTGTGTGTGTGTGTGTGTGTGTGTGTGTGTGTGTGTGTGTGTGTGTGTGTGTGCAAGCGCGCGCGCGCGCGCGCGCGCACGCGCACCAGATCATCCTGGAGCTAGATCTACAAGCATTGTCAGCTGCCCAGTGTGGGCATTGGGAATTGAACTCTGGCACTCTACAAAAGCAAATGTACTTAACACAGAACAGTCTCTCCAGCCAAAAGTTTGTGGTTCCTAAACCATGCATCTCCTGTAAGTTCCTGCCCCCTTATTAAACCAGTGAGGTAACAAGTTTACAGTGGCTGTGGGCATGGGTGTAAGGACAATAACCCTGGAGCATACATTCTGGGGATGCTCTGCCAGCCTTTCCTGCCCATACCTTTCTCCTCAGTGGGTGCTACCTGTGGCTTATGCAGAGTGTGTGTTCTGATAGTTGAGCCCAAGTCAGTGGATGAGTTCTTTAAAGCTAATGGTCCACAGGCCTTCATCACCCCAATGGAAAGGGGTGTGTATGTGTATGTATGTTTTAACACTACCTGGGAGAATATTTCTTAGACAGTTCTTGCTGAGACCCTTTCTCTCAAGGATGATTTTGTTAGATTGGCCCATGTCCAGAGTCTCTTTTCTTTTCCTGTTAAGGTCATCTGGTCTCCTGTCTGTGTCCCGTCCCCATCTCCCAGTTGTGTTCTAGGACTGACTGAGGTACTCACTGTTGGTCTCTCTGGTCCCAGAGTTGCACATTTCTCAAGCAGGTCTCCCTCCTCCTCTTCATCTTTTTTTAGTGCATACTGGGATACAGTTGGGGGAACTCCACAGAACAAGGCCAAGGCTATGGAGGGGCTTTCCCACACTTGAAAGAGCTTTGGCTCTTAATTTTACCAGTGAAATATTTTTAAAATGGTGGTGACAGGTATAAATATCTGTCTATGAATGCTGCAAAATCTGTAGCTATTCAAAAGTTTCCTGTCTAAACTATATTAGGGATTATGCAACTACATATTTATTCTCTTTCAGTGACATTTTCCAGTTCACATGACTTGGGGAAAAAGTTGGACATTTTTATGAACTATGTAAATGACTCAGGTAGTAAATGGGATTCCTGACAACCTGAGTTGAGTCCTGGAAGCCCTCACTGGAAGGGAGAAAATCAACTCCTAAAAGCTATTTTTTTAACCTCTACACATGTATCATAGCATGAGTGGGCATGTGCCCTTGAACACACACACATGTCATATACACATTGGTAATAAAATTTAAAATTGAACATTATGAACAATTTACAGTAACAGTTCTGATTTGTGTTTCTCATTACCATTTAATAACATCTGTGATACTTTCCATAATATAGTCTTTACATTATAATACCTACCATCTCTCTTAGGAATTGCAGCTTTATAATGTGTAGGAAATGGAAGGTTTCAACAGATATTTCAGAGAAAGAAATTAGAGTGCTTGAAACAGAAATAACCCATTTTGTGAACATTAACATTCCTGGTATGATTTTCAGTGTGGTGTTGGAGTTATCACCACCCTGAGGTGTTAACATGGACTCCAGGCCAGATTGCCTACCTGCCTGCAGGCAGGGCAGAGTGAAGCAGCTTTCCAGGGCCCTAGTGCTCTTTAGAGGACAAGCCCCCACAACTCTGGCCATGCTTTAATGTTAAGGCAGAGGTGCTTCTTCTCCCTCCTCTTTGGAGTCCTTAAAAGGCCCTGTTAAACTTTCCCAGTGCTCATCTTCTGGTCTTGTACCTGCTGCATGTTCTGCTGCGGTGAGCAACCTTGTGATGTGAAGTACATCTCCCAGAGTTGCCCAGACAGATGGGGAGCGCTGTGTTTGCCACTCCATTTACTGTGGAACACTGCTCTGTTGAGTAGGGGAAGAGGAACCTTTCCTTAACTTCTGCTAAAGATTGTGCTCACTCCAGAAGCTCATGTTTTCTGTGTTTCAAAATGCAGATTAGAACATTCATGTTGTGTCTTCTTTTATGCCTCTTGTTAAAAAATCTCCAAGGTAGCTTGTTTGTTTTGTACTCTTCTGTGGCCTCTCTGTAAGGACCTTGTTACACTTCCTTTGTAGTTGATTTTTGGAAAGACACCGAGTTTTCCTGGTTCACCATTGGTCTTGAAATGAGGTGACTATAGCTGTCAGTACTCTTGGTGATTCTCCCTATTCTCAGCACCACTTGCTATGCACTCTGATACCGAAAGAAGCGGCCCCTCGCTCTATTTCCAGCAGGATATAACTAGAGTAGCACGGATCCCTGCCCCTCCCCTCCCAGCCAGTGCTCCCCCACTGCTCCAGGGTCACTTAGAGAGGCTTTGAAGCTCAAGGGATGTGCAGTCCCCTGAGCAGAGGCTCTCAGCCTTCCTCATGCTGCGACCCTTTGATACAGTTCCTCACGTCATGCTGACCCCAACTCCCAAAGGTGTCACAACTCACAGGTTGAGAACTGCTGCCCTAGAGGCATTACCCAGTGAGGACCCGGGTGGTGTAGGTTCAAGTCTGGGGAGGCGATTCCGTCCGTAGCAGTCATCAGTCACAGAGCATCCTTGGGTGTGCTCTTCTCTCTTCTCCCCACAGGAAGTTGCTCCCTGTGCTGTGCTGTTGTAGTCTGTAGCTGTTGGAGTCTTGATACTATGACTCCGCTGTCCAGCATGGGGAAGAGTGGGATCCTGTAGGACCCAGGGAAGTTGTCAGCTCCTCCTCTACTTTCCAAGCCAGTGTACCCACTTTTTTCAGGCAGCAGAGTTATCATTGTTCCTGTCAGCTTTTAGATACATGTGCAGCTTCTCCTGTCCGGCTGTTCATCCTCTGCACCACTGTTTGTTTGTAAGGCACAGTCCGTATTGACTTTGTGTCACCAAGAAAACTGTGTCAGATCTGTAGTATTTGTTAGGCATTGTGAGCTGTATCACTAATTTGAGAGGAGAGGAACATTTGTTGTACTGAAAAATAATAATGTACTCAAACATTTAAGAAAGTAATCTATGTTTTTACATGAATCTTGAGAAGTAATGGGCATTTTTACATGAGTCTTCAGATATTTTCATGTCAGTTTTTTAGTGACAGCTAAAGTTTGTTGAAATTCTCTACTATTGACAGTGAACTTTTTTTTTTTTTTTTGAGCTGTGATCTGAGTAGTTCAGGCTGGCCTCAACTCGTTAAGCTGAGGATGGCCTTGAACTAAACATTGTGGTTGTGAGTATGTGCTAGCATTCCTGGCTGGGACCTAAAACTTATAAAACCTAAACTTAAAATAAGTTTGACCTTGTTAATTTTGACAGGGTCTCATGTAGCTCAGGCCAGCCTTGAACTCCTGATTCTCCACCTCCCAAAAGCTGGGAGGTAGCTAATAACGAACTTGACTCACAGTAGACTACACTTTAACTTAGGAACTTTGCTGTAGTTGAGCAGGCAGATTTTGAAATAATCAGTTACTTTTTGCAGTATCCCTCTGCACAGTGGTTTATTTTGATGTTCAATGACAGGTCCAGCTGTATCATGCATCCGTGAGACTAGCCCAGCTGAAAGTAGTAATTGGGTGGTTAGATGTCTGTATATGGATATGCGGTCTTGAAAATTGCTTAGTTTTAAAAAATTCCAGATCATAATACACAACTCTTGGGCTCCAGTTTCCCCAAGTAACTGAAAACAGTGGGAAGTGAAAGAAGCACCGGTGCTCTTGGAGCCCTCTTAGTGCAGCTGAGCCCAGGCTGCCTTGTCAAACTCTCCTGCAGGGGGAGCTATTCCACCTATCCTGTGGTGTCAGGCCAGCACAGGTTCCTGCATGTGTGTGCATGACTGACTGTCAACGCAGGCACAGCATACAGTGTTTCAAAGGCTTCTTCTGTAAGGTTGTCAGGGGTTGCCATGCTGAGGATAACTTTTTTTTTTGTAAAATGTAAAAATGAGGAAAGACCAATTAGAACTGTGATTTACATATATAGCTGCCTTTAAAAGTCACCCCTTGGAGTTAGTGCATTTATTATGCTGCAGATCGTACACGAGGGGATTCACTTGGAATTCTCTGACATTTCCCCCCAGGAATTCATTTAATAAAATCTTCTACTTCTTATTTATGGTTTGGGATTGAACCCCAGCTGGGTATGCTAGCTACATCCGTGTAATAAAAATCTTAATTAACACAATCAGCTCTGGTAAGATTTTAATTTTTCCTCAATTTCAGATGTTACTTCCAAATTCTCCACACAAAGTGGAATTCATTGTTCTCTTGTTTCTTTAAGTGCACAGATGGATTTCCTTGCACTTGTCACAGGAGACTGGACTTTAGAATACTTTGCTCCCTTTAAAGCGTTTGTTGTGTTTGCACTTTTCCTGGGGGAGAAGCCAGAGTTTCCACTGCTTTTTCAAAGGTATCAGTGAGGCTAATGAGTTTACTGTTAGAAACCAGTCAAGATACATTTTGTCATCTATAAAGGCCTTTTCTAAGATTAATGCTTTATTCACTTTAGATAAAATGTTGATAATAGCTTTAAAAACAAAATATTTTGTTTGCAGACTGAATGAAATTGAATTTAGCACTCCACACAGTTAGCTTTATAGTAGTATTCATGAGGTGCACTTCAGTTTTCTGTTAGTGGGATGTCAGCCAGCCCCTTCCTCCTCACCCCTGTGGTCAGTCTGTTCTGCAGCTCTCTTCCTCAGGAGCACCCATCCGGTCTGTGCTGTTGATCCTGGGGACACATGATAGACAGTATGGAAAGAGAGGCTTGCTGAGAGAGCTCCGCCTCTTCCAGTCTGATGTGGGTTGAACCCTGGAGAAAAGATTGGGACTAGGTATGAGGGCAGAACCTTTGCAGAGGGCATTCCAGTACTAGAATGTCAGTGCCGTAGCAGTTACAGACTGCAGAGGACTGAAGGCCGGGGAGAGGAGAGACTGCCATCAGAACAGCAGTGGTAAAGCAGGTGACAGTGCACAGACGTGGAGGATCACACATAAAAAGCAACTGGACTGCAGAATAAGGCCATTCCCTGGAGAACAAAAGGAAATTAGAAGACAGGTGTACATGATGAAGCTTCTTTAAAACTTGGATTACTTGTCTTAGTTTAATTTCATTGTCCTTTGATTTAAGCACACTGGTAATGTTAGTAATTTTCCTGCCAGTTTGTATCTGTGTCTTACAAGGTGAAATTTTCCTTTCCTGTGATTTGCTGTCGAAGTGTGCTGCATAGCGGCCGGCTGGCCGCAGGGAGATGTGTTGACTTGACTCAGAAAACACCTGAACTGGAAAGGAGTGTGGCCCTAAATGTTCTGAGATCCCAGTGCTTAGGTTGAATTGTCTGCACATAGCTGTGTTGCTCACCCTGCTTGTCCTTGATGTTGTGGAACCATATACTTAATCTCCATTTAAGTGGTATTTACCTTAAAGAACTGTAGTATAAGGAAACGTTAAAGGATATTGAGGAGAGTTAATTAGTAGAACTTATACTAAATACATATGTTGGGGGTGGTGAGGAAAATTCACACTGACCCCAAGAAAGGAAAAGAGCCCTGGAGAGAAGGAAACTAACTGGAATGAGCTGGTTCAGTATTTTCCCAAGTAATGCATGGTAGTTTATATGCATGGTGGTTCATATGTATGGCTAGGTGCACAAAGTGCAAGGTGTCTGTGGGTGGAAATCATTGTTAGTTTACTGATGCTCATTTTAGACAAGACAGTGTTTGTTTCTGAGACTTGATAAGTACTCTGGTCTGCACCGCAGCTGTCCCTGATGGAAGAGTCATTTGTAATAGGGACTGCAGCACTGTCTGTGGGTGGGGGTGGGTGGTGGAGAATACACCGCTCTCCGTTTTTGTCATTCCATTTTCCAGAATCTCCATGGATTTCAGTGATCACTGTGACTTCATTTGTTCACTGAAGTGGATTTTTAGTATAGTATCTACTTTTTAGCTGACTTTTACAAGAACATTCTGACAAAGAAACTGCAGATTGAAACAAGAACAGGACAGACAGGGTGCTGGAACTGACACTTAGAAACTAAAATGAACACCCACCTGCTAGATCTAATCATCTTAGATGTCTGGAACTAAAGATTCTCAAGGAAGGTCTGACACAGACATACTCCTTTTGATGCTGACTCTTAGTCTAAGAGAAAGCTATGCCCTAAGGTATTTTTTATTTATTTGTTTTTCTTTTCTTTCTTTCTTTTTTTAAATTGAGACAGAGTCTCTTTACATAACTCCGGCTTTCCTGGAACTCAGTCTGTAGACCAGGCTGGCCTCAAACTCACAGAGATCCCCTTACTTCTGTCTCCCGAGTGCTGGGATTCAGGCATGCACCACCAATGCCTCACGTAAAATATTTCTTTTTTTTTTTAAAAAATATTTATTTGTTTACTTTGTATACATCGTTAAGATTTGTTTGTCTGTCTGTTTATTTGTTTGTTTGTTTGTTTGTTTATTTATTTATTTAGTATACATTGTTCTGTCTGCATATATTCCTGCATACCAAAAGAGGGCACCAGATCCCATTATAGATGGTTGTGAGCCACCACGTGGTTGCTGGGAATTGAACTCAGGACCTCTGGAAGAGCTGCCTGCTGGTGCTCTTAACCTCTGAGCCATCTCTCCAGCCTTTAAAATATTTCTTAATGATGACAAAAAAACCCATTGATTGAGAACACATATAAAAAAAGGTCATAATGTTGAAGCAACAGTTAGAAAGTTTGTAAACAATTTATCTTACCTGTTCTGTGTATTTTGAAATCATATAATTTAGCAATATGTTAATTTTATATAAATAAGTAGAAAGCATGTATGCCAAAGCAAAACCTTTTTTTTTTCTCCTGATAAGAAGAATACTCTGCTATTAGATAGCTCAGAATTAATAAAAACTGGGTAAGGGAGATAGCCGAGCAGTTAAGAGCCTTTCTGTTCCCACCAACGGCATGGGCAGCTCATGGACAGCGCCTGTAACTTCAACTCCAGAGAATCCAGTGCCCTCTTTTGGTCCCTGCATACATACCAGGCACACATGGACACTCACATATATACATAAATAAATTTTAAAAAATCATTTTAAAAAGTTCATACTTTACCATATAGTAAAGTAAACGATGTTCATTGTGAGTCACCATAAGGTAAGCAGTTTGGTGGCATCTAGGTTTTGTTGGGATTCAGTAGTTCTGTGTATAGAGTGTTTCCCAGTGTGTCCTAGCTCCTCATATTTAAAACCCATGTTTCACACTAAAACACCTTCTAGGCATATTTTCATAACAGCTTAAAGAACTGGAGGCCAGTGGAGTGATGTATGTTGACGTGATCTTCTGTAACTTAATATTTGATGTCTGATGCTAACTTGAATTGCTGGATCTCTAGTAAGCGTGGTCACACACCAGGATACCTGGGTGCTCAGTGAGAAGTGAAACCAGAACAAACCTGAAGTGATTTGAGAGTTTTATGGATATTGCTTAGTGGTTTTGTTATTGATTGACATTCTGAGTCTTAATTTCTGCTGTAGGACACATGCTAAGCATACCACTGTGGCTCTACTCCTCTTGGTGGCATCAACCTGTACTTTGCACTAACGATCAGTGACTTTTCTGAGTGTCCCCTCTTAGATGTGGCATATGAAACATAGCTTTTATGTTGCAGAAGTTTTGTGGGTATGATGTGCTGTGCTTCACTCATTGAGGAACGTAGAGATAGAGCCTTTTTTTTTGTAAAGTCTGAGATTGATTCCTGCTTTGTTATGATTGAAATAATTCCAAAACCAGTTAAATATGTTTCTCATGAATCAATATATAAAATGCAAGTTCACATGACTTTCATGGCTCATGGTCATGTCTGATGAACAGCCTATTGCACCCTAATTCACTTGTACTCTCTGGGATTGAGCTGAATTGGGGGTCATGTATGACCTTCCTTGGATGCTAGCTGCATTAGCCTCTCAGGAATGTAGGTACTTAGCATTTGCTGCTATTTGTGACATACCTAGATGCCAAAGCCTACAAATGAATATTTTGAACATGCCAGGTTTGGTATGGGAAGTCTTAAATTGAATTTGGAAACACTGAAACTCTTTTCTTTTTTCTTAGTCTCAGCAGCTTGTGTTTGGTGGTCAGATAACCAGTTGTACATCCTCACATCAATGCACTGCCAATGGTAAGATGCCTTTCCTTCTCCTTCAGTCCCATGTCAGTGATTTATAGCTGTGCTTACTCTTCTTTTAAAGAGACTTTTGAGAAATAAGAATTTCTCAACAATCTGAGAAGAGTTTAGAATTTTTAGCAAAATGAACCCCTACTTTGAAGATTCTTATTTGTCTGTAATTTTTATGGTTATCAGTATCGTACTTTTTTATTGCTGTGATGAGATACCATGACCAAGACAAATTGCCAAGAAGAAAGCATTAATGGGAGCTTGTGGTTTTACAGGGTTAGAGTGCATGACCATCATGGCAGGGAACATGGCACCAGGCAGCAGGCAGGCAGGCAGACATGCATGCATGCAGCTAGAGCAGTGGCCAAGAGCTTACATGTTGAAACAACAACCATAAGGCAGAGAGAGCTACTGGGAATGGTGTGGGCTTTTAAATCTCAAAAGTCCACCACCAGTGTTACAGCAACTAGGACCAAAGCATTCAAATGTTAAGCCCAAGCGGGCCATTCTCATTCATACCTCCACATCAAGATTTAAAAAAAAAGTGATGCAAATATGATCTTTTGTGAAATGAACTACATTTTGTGAATAGATTTTTATTGTTATTGTTAAAATTTTAATATTGTTAGTAATAGTTCATTTATTTTTGTTCATCATTTTGGTGAGTTTTAGGGAATTTTGCTAATACTGATGTTCCTAGTTAATATGCAGTTAAATATATAAGATAGTACATTTTTATTTAGTTGATAACTTTAGGGAGAGACATCTTTACCTCTTTAGAAAGGTTTAGAAGTGTTTCATTTTGGATTATAAATCTCAGTTGTCATGTAATAATGACTACACTTCTGAATGTACCAGGGCACTCTGACTTTTGGCAATGTTTGGTGACTTTAATAGTAGAGTTATATTAAATTCTTAAGACTTATTCTAATTATAGGCTAAACGATTTCACAAATGAGAATTCAGAATGACTTTTCTCCTGTTTTAATATTGTTTTGTGTTTGGGGATAAGTAACTAGTCGAATGAATGCCTTTCTTGGTTTTTGAACATGTTATTGACTCAGTTTACACCGGACCCTCACTGGACGCAGCTGAACATCTGTCTCTTCTGTGTGTGTCTTCCCCATGGAAACTTTTTCATAGTACCTTACCAAACATTGTCATTAAAATGCTTTATCAGACTTCAGACATTAAGTCATGGAACTGTAGAAACAGGCTTATAGAGTTGGATGAGAATTGGCAGAGGAAAAAGGGATCAGGAGTTATCAAGAACCGGAATAACTGAGTAGGTGACTAAAAATAGTGCTAGCAGGGGTTCCTTAAGATGCTTGCATGCTGGCTAACAGCAAGAGTTCCCTTACCTTAGGTGTCTTAGCTTAGTTTTTTTTTTTTTTAATTAAAAAAATTATTCTTTGACAATTTAGTTTGTCTGTATGTTGTTTGACATACTTTCCATTTCTCTTTTAACCCCCTCCCACTCCCTCTGAAATTTTCCTTCTTTGTTACCCTCCTCTTCTTCTTTTTTTTTTTTTTAAAGTCTTTTCTTTTTCTCTTTTTGAGACAAGGTATTCCTGTTTAGCTTTGTCTGGCCTAGAACTCAGAGAGATTGGCTTGCCTCTGCCTCTGCCTCCTGAGTCCTGGGATTGAAGACTTGTGCTACCGTATTAGCCATGGGCTTAATCATGGTTAATCTTGGTTAGTGAGTGTGGGGCTGTTTGCTGGAGCAGGCACAGCTTACCAGTGGCTGTATTTCTGAAGAGAGAGGACCCCCCCCCAGCAGCCATTTACCATCCTTCTACCATTTACCAGCCATTCTTGACACCTTCTAAACATTTTCCTCCACATGGTGACCAGAGAACCAGCTTTCTTTCTGTATGGTTTCCTGTAGCAAGTGCCCTTACCTTCTGGGCCATATCATCATCCTAGATTCGAAAGAATCAAATTCTCTCCCTTCCTGTCCTTCCCTGCCTTCTGTTCCCTGGGTCGTGAGCTTTTGCTTTGAGAAAACCTGCTTGTAAGCCGGGCAGTGGTGGCGCATGGCTTTAATACCAGGACTCAGGAGGCAGAGCCAGGTGGATCTCTGTGAGTTCAAGGCCAGCCTAGTCTACAGAGTGAGAAAACCTGCTTGTTTTATTTGAAGCTTTCATTTAAGACTAGTTAGTTTTCTGGTTGTTGGAGTCCTAACTTGTGGCAGTAAGCTGCTATCTTCTAAGGCCCTCTCCCCCTGGAGTTTGCCATTATGTAGACTAGACTGTATTACTGCTTTTGTGTTTGAAACAACTCATAGGCTGTGTTTTAAATTGGATCATTTCAAACATTTGCTAATTTTGCTGAAAATCTCCAAAAGGGTTTTTATGTCATCACAAACTATAAACTTATGATTAGTTGTATATGTAGTGCTAGAGAGCTAGAGGCCGAGGCTTCAGAGGGCATCCAGCCTTTCAGAACCCTGAAGCCATTGTACATACATCAGCGTGTCATGTGTTTAGAGATGGTTCAGAATGTGGTTTTCTCAGGAACCTCAAATGCTATAGCTGTTATGCTGACCATGTGCGTAGAACACAGTAGTCTCCTACTCACATTCTGACTTGCTCATTTTATTATCTACATCAGCCATGATCTGAAAATAGTAAATAGAAAATTTGAGAAATAAACTGTCTTAGGTTTTTCTCCCTGCTCCCAAAAACTTATAGCCATATCATAATGTTAAAAAATGCATTCAATCCAAAAACGTCCCCACAGTCTATTGCTGAAGCCTGATCCTAATTAGCTTAACAATAAAAAACCCCCGGAGTCAGATATCGAGGGTGAAAGCTCAAAGATCAGAGAAGCAGAGCAGAGACCACTTAGAGACTTCTTACCTCTATGAAATCTCAGACTGAATGAGGGCTATCCTGTCTCTATGAATCCTCAGACTGACTAGGGGAGATCCTGTCTCCACCTGCCTTATATTCCTATCTCCATCTCCCCTGTGCTGGGATCAAAGGCGTACACCACCACGCCTGGCCATGTTTCTTTCACTTTTAGACTGGATCAATCTCACATAGCCCAGCATAGCCTTGAACTCCTGATCTTCCTGCTTCTTCCTCCCAAGTGCTGGTATTAAAAGTGTGTACCACCATGGCCTGGTCTCTAATGGTTAACTAGTGGCTAGCTCTACCCTCTGATCTCCAGGCAAGCTTTATTTGTCAGAACACAAAATATCATACAACATATTACAGTTTTTAACTTGTTTTAAAGTTCAAAGTCTCTTCTAAGACTCATGGCAGTCTCTTAACTATAATCTTCCTGTAAAAATCACAATGTAAAAGCAGATCACATACTTTCAACATGTAATGGCACAGGATATACATTACCATTTCAAAGCATAGGCAAGGAGCATTTTTGAGGAAATACTGGACCAAAGCAAGACCAAAAACCAGCTGGGCAGACTCCAAACTCTGTATCTCCATGTCTGATGTCCAAACGGACTTCAGATCTCCAACTCTGTTCAGCTTTGTCTGTACCATACTTCTTTCTCTTGGGCTGGTTTTACTCCTTGTTGGCAACTTTCCTCAGCAGGCATCCTATAACTCTGGCATTTCTAACATCTTGAGGTCTCCAAGGCAATCCAGGCTTCAACTTCACAGCTTCACAGGATGGCCTATCTACTATGCCTCCATTCAGGGGTAACTCACACATGCCTGGCCTCAGGGGCTTTATTCTATAACATATTTCTTTTATTCTTAACTCTAAAGCCAGAACCATGTGTCCAAAGCTGCCAAGTTCTGCTGCATACTGGGGCTGGAACATGGCCCCCTTGGGCAGGTATACCTTCACCAGCTTTCTGTTTTTGCCACCTAAGTTTGGCTGTCCTGAAGACCAAGCTGGCCTCAGACTCAGATCCTCCAGCCTCTTCCTTCCCAGTGCCAGAGATTAAAGGCATGCACTACCATACCCAGCTCTAAGCTTTTCTTTAGTTCCTTTTCACAGATTGGGAATTTAGCTGGGTGGGATATTGCCCCAGGTTACCAATCCCTTTATTCCATCTCTTAATCTGTTTATCTTATTGAACACAGGATTTAGCTGTATTCCACTTCCTGGTGCTCTTTTTTTTCCTTAAAGTTTACATTTTGTAATTTACCCTGCTCAGCTTGCTCTTTTTTATTATAAATCTTCATTAGAGTCACCACTAAAAAGCACACAACAGAGTCTATACTAGGCTGTTTTGAGATTTCTTCTGCCAACAGAATTAATCCAAAAATTTTCACTTTAGTCTTAGGCAGACTCTTCAGACAAGGACAAAAGGCAAGTCACTTTCTTCATCACAAGAATAATCTCTAGGCAACAGAAACCTCTTGAGTGAGTCCCCCACAGTTCATCAAATCACAGCTCGATTGCTTTCCTAACCCATAGTACCAAAGTCCATATGGTCAGGCCTATCACAGCAACACCCTGGTTCCTGGTAACAACTTTTGTCTAAGTTAGGTTTTTGTTACTGTGAAGAAACACTATGACCACAGCAACTCTTATAAGGAAAACATTTAATTGAGGTGGGTCTCACTTACAGTTTCAGAGGTTCAGTCCATTATCATCATGTTGGGAGCATGGTGACATGCAGGCAGTTGTGTTGCTGGACAAATAGCTGAGAATCCTATATCTTGCAGGCAGCAGGAAGTGGACTGTCACATTAAAGGAAGCTTGAGCAAAAGACCTCAAAGCCCATAGCCATAGTGACACACTTCCTCCATCCAGACCTCACCTTCTAATAGTGCCACTCTCTTTGGAGGCCATTTTCAAGCCACCACTTAAACTTTTACTGAATTTTTAGCTGCGCACTGCTCTGAATATTGGTTAAGCTTGATGGTCCTGCCCTAGACTTGGAGCCTCCCTCCCTCCCTCCCTCCCTCCCTCCCTCCCAAGATCCACATCCACAGTTTTTCCTGCCCACTTGTCACTTAGATATCAGGATGCATGTGTGCAAGTAATAGTTTCTTTGTTTTTTACTTAATAATACCCACAAAGAAGGGCTAAGGCCTTCCACTGGCTAAAGGGGCTCACTTAAACTTTGTGGCCACATAGCAGGAGCTGTAAGGAAGTCTCAGTGTATATAGGACGTGTGCAAACAGTGTAAGGAAGAGATTGCTATTCCCATCTTCCACCACATGCACACTGTCGACTGCTGGAAGCTTGTGGGGATTGTGTTAGAATTCTGCCCTCGCTCCAGCTGCGTGACTGTGCAGTGTAGTTCAGGAGTTAAGCAAAGGGCCTTGCTTCTTACCTGGTGACTATGTGTGCTCTGCATGGTGATGCAATCAGCACATGTGTCCTGTAGCTCTGTAAGCCTCCCTGCCCATGTTCATGTGAACCCTTAAAGAGCTGTGATTCAGACCCCACCCTCTCTCTCTCCCCCCATCATCTTTCTCTCTCTTGTACCCCCACCTTACCCACTTCCCCCTAAAAAAGCTCTGATACCGATACTGGGTTCTGTTGTGACCGAGACCGTTCTGCGTGGTAACCAGCGCTGCCTATCATTCTTACAGATTGGTGATCCCTTGGCTGCCCTCCTTGTGCCTCAACTCTTAAAATGTACTTCACATGACCAGGACTGACAGTACTTTTCTGTGCAAGTTTGTTTTATATTCTTTCTGGAATTCTCATCAAGTTATTAGGACTCATTGGCCAATAAGTTATATGATTATTTTACTTTTTTTTTTTTTTTTTTTTTTGGTTTTTCGAGACAGGGTTTCTCTGTGTAGCTTTGCGCCTTTCCTGGAGCTCACTTGGTAGCCCAGGCTGGCCTTGAACTCACAGAGATCCGCCTGGCTCTGCCTCCCGAGTGCTGGGATTAAAGGCGTGCGCCACCAACGCCCGGCTGATTATTTTACTTTTTTTTTTTTTTTTTTTTTTTTTTTTTTTTTTTTTTTGGTTTTTCGAGACAGGGTTTCTCTGTGTAGCTTTGCGCCTTTCCTGGAGCTCACTTGGTAGCCCAGGCTGGCCTCGAACTCACAGAGATCCGCCTGCCTCCGCCTCCCGAGTGCTGGGATTAAAGGCGTGCGCCACCAACGCCCGGCTTTATTTTACTTTTTAAAAGGAGTTTCCAACATGAATTATAGAGAAAGGTCATAGTTCCCTTTCCTACCCATGGCCTTTGGTACAGATCTTCCCTCTGACTACTTGTTCTCTGCTGTGCCCTGCCCCCTGATTGTTGTGGTCATTAACACATCAGGCTTAGTCCTGAATATTTCAATATTAGAAGTTAAGGACTACTGTAGAATCAGTAACATTCTTCTGCCTTAAACTGGCATTGATTTCTTTTGGTGTGAGAAGGAATATAAGTACACTGTATATTTATTCTTGAAACCACATCAACAGGTGCTGTCTTCATCATTGTTAATGCAAGTGTCAGCAGTGGCTGATTGTTCATAACAGTCCATGTAAGCCTGTAGCTCCTTCACTCCTTTTTCTCTGGAGTTTGGTACTTCAGGCCTCTGCAAGCAGTGTCCTAACAACACTTGTCCCTTTCTGGTTGTCCTCTTCAGTTTCCGTATATGGTGTCTTGAAGTCCGTCTGTGCTGTAGCCGAGGGCACTGTCTTCCTCTTCTTTTTCTTTTCTTTTTGGAGATGATCTCATTTAGCTCTGGCAGGCCTGGTGCTTGCTATGCAGACCAGGCTGGCCTCGAACTCACTGAGATCCATCTGCCTGCCTCTGCCTCCTGAGTTCTGGTATTAAAGGCATGCATCACCATGCCTGGGCTATTTCCTCCTTTTCAAAGGTCGAATAACACACCATTTTATGCACAGAATGTATTTCCTTTCTCTGCTTTATTGCTGTGCTTTGTGGACATTTGGATTGCTTCTGTTTTGTTTTTTGTCTTGTAGAGTTATCTGAGATCCTGATTTCAGATTTTAAGTTCTTTTTGGAATTTGAGATCAGGCCTTTGGATCGTGTAGGTATTTTTGTTTGACTTTTTTTGAGAATTTCTTTTTTTTTTTTTGTTTTTTGAGACAGGGTTTCTCTGTGTAGCTTTGCGCCTTTCCTGGAACTCACTTGGTAGCCCAGGCTGACCTCGAACTCACAGAGATCCGCCTGGCTCTGCCTCCCGAGTGCTGGGATTAAAGGCGTGCGCCACCACCGCCCGGCTGAGAATTTCTTACTGTCTTCCAGGTGTTAGTTGTCTAATAGGTGTGAGATGTTGACAATTTCTAATAGCCATTTGTTGCTGGAGAGCTTCTCTCCAGGTTCCAACAAGCACTGCAGTCCCACATTCCACGTATAAAATAATCACTCAGACGCTTATATTACTTATAAACTGTATGGCCATGACAGGCTTCTTGCTAACTGTTTTTATATCTTAAATTAACCCATTTTTATAAATCTATACCTTGCCACATGGCTGGTGACTTACCGGCGTCTTTACATGCTGCTTGTCATGGAGGTGGCTTCAGTGTCTCTCTCTCCCTCTTCCTGTTTTCCCAATTCTTCTCTCTCCTTGTCCCGCCTATACTTCCTGTCTGGTCACTGGCCATCAGTGTTTTATTTATATAGAGCGATATCCACAGCAGCCATTGAAGTTTCTTGGACTTGTCTTAAGTTTGTTTTCATAGGACAGCAACAAGAGGCCTAGGTGCTGTGTATGTCTGCTTAGTCCCTGTCTGTCCATCGGTAAAGTCTCCCTGACTCTGTGTTTTGCTAATTGTATCTCTTTAGGGAAATGTTAATTTTTTTCTCTTGTATTTTCTGCAAATCAGCAGCTAGTTTTAAGGGTTTAATCTAATTTTGCTGTCACCTCTCATTATCTGGAAGGCTAGGGAAGCAGAATTACCTATAAACTTTACTAGTACATCCTGGAAGAAACATCTAATAGTTGAGAATAATCATTGGTGATCATGGTCTAGACTCCAAATTTATTATTCGTGAGTGTACACAAACATTAAATTTCTAGTCCACAGTGTTTCTGTAAAGAAAACCCCTCCCAGACACTCAGTGTCCTAGGCTTGTACAGGAAAGACATACACAAGGTTAGGTTCTTCTCTTCGATGGTTTTCAAATACTGCGTTGTTTTCCATGTTGCTAGAAGGTAAGGTTTATCGAAGTGCTATTGTGAGCTCGTAGATTTGAACATTTGACATATTTATTGCTTTGTGGTTTTTATTCTTGTTGATGTGAGATATTCTTGACAAAGGAGCCTTTTCAAGTTGACTTTCCCGTCTTTGAAGTGGCTGTAGTAGGCATTGATGGAGCGTCTCAACAAGATATTCCCAACATTGCCTTTCGTCCCATTTCCCAAGTCATCACTGTTTCTAAGAAGTCCTGTTGTTTTAAGGACAAAACTGTCCTTAAAAACTGAGACCACAGTATTCGGCTCTTTGGCTTATGATGTGTGTTGATTCTGGATAAGGAGAAGCAATCCATATGGTATTTCTGATACAAATTTAGCTTTTTTTTTTAAAAATACAAATCCTGCCAGTGTTTTCAGGATAAAAACTGTTAATGCTTTTTACATAAACTTGATTATTTTTTGTACGAATGCATGTAATACATGTAGTAAATTATAAAATATTTAAAAATAAACACACCATTAGGGAAAAATTCGCCAATATGTTACATATTAGTAATCATATTAATTATAGCTAATGTTAACTATATAGTTGCTATGTTGATTACTTATGAATAATATAACATAATTATTGCTAACAACCATATTAATTTTTATCCAGTATTTTAATTATATTTAATCGTGGATAATAAAATAACTAATAAAATGACATGTAATTAAATATATTAAACATAGAATTTGGTTCTTTGAGATAGTGTGTGTGTGTGTGTGTGTGTGTGTGTGTGTGTGTGTGTGTGTGTGTGTGTGTAGTCCAGGCTGCCCTTCGTTTCAGTTTTCTTACGCTGAGGTCACAGTGTGCCACCGTGGCCCTCCCGGCCCTGTCAGCTGGGCCAGCACTCCTCTGTGTTTACTTTTCTCTTCCCCCCATACCCTACTGGTTTGCCATTATGTTTAGTGTGTGTTTTGAAATTGTTTGTGTGTGTGGGGGGGTAGGTGTCTCACTCTGAGGCTCATGTTGGTAGCCTTGATCTCACTTTGTCACCAACCTGACCTGACAGTCACTGATGAGTAGCTTCCTGGATTTCTGAGTGCTGGGATGACAGATGTGATGCCCATATTTTGTTAAAGTTATTTAGGCAAACCTTGTGTGAGCCCCATGCCCTGACTTGGCATTTGGTTGACTATGTTTGCTTTACTTCTAGTATATAGAAATTTTTTTTATTCTTTTAAATTAAGCATGGATACCAATTCATGGTGTGTTATATTGTCTTTTCCTTTCCCTGTAAGTGCTTAAAAAAAGAAAACAAACAACACAAAGTATACACTTTGTCTAGTTTTTAAAATGTAGGTATATGGGCTAATGAGGTAGATAGTTAAGCGAATACCAACCCTTGCTGCTCTTCTAGAGGACTTGGGTTCAGTTCCCAGTATCCACAAGGTGACTCACAACAGTCCCAGGGGATCTCACAACCTCTTCTCGCCTCCTTGGATACTGGGCATACACTTGGCACACAGACCACCCATACACATAAGTAAATAAACTTTTAAGTAGGGGTGTGTGTGTGTGTGTGTGTGTGTGTGTGTGTGTGTGTGTGTGTACGTGTATGTGTACGTGTACGTGTACGTACATGTACGTACGTACAATGGGCATTTTGGAGTGCATCTTTTAATCAGATGAGACTGTCACTGTGCTTCTGATTGGCATCTCTGCCAGATGTCAAGATATTAAGACTGCACATCTTTTTCTCTAAGTGTTCCAAGAGCAATCCTTTGTTCACAGATAAGTTTGTGAACCATTCTGCAGTCATCCCACAACATAAAAATGTAATTTCATTTAACAAAACTCCAAGCAGAACCATGAGAGTGGCTCTGTTAGGTTTGTTTCCTATAGAACCGGACTTAATCAAAGCCATTTATTTTCAAATACACCCAGAAAGTTGTGGTGGGCAGGTATATATGAGCTAGAAAGGAAAGTATGTTAATACTGGGTGTCTTTTGAAGAGTAGTGTTGGGAAGGTATATCAGCCCATCCTTTGTTGATGTGAAGGCAGGCTGTGAGGAAGGCAGGCCAGTTCTGCTCAGCATTTCCTGACTGAAGTGTGGCAGAGAAAACTCCTGCTGCTGCCAATGCTCCCCCATGCTTTGTGCTGAGTGCCCAGCTACTCAGCAAAGTTGGATGATGTGTCCAGGTTCTGCACACCAACAATTGATCATCCTAAAGAGCAACCTAGGTAAGACCTCAAGGAGTTTGTGTCTGTGTCTTTTTCTTTGTTTCTTCCTTCTGCTTTGTTCTCTACTAAGACTCCAGCACCATGGTGAATAAGAATAGAGAGAATAGGGTCCCTATCTTGGTCCAAATTTTAGAGGAAACAGTTTTTTCTCTCATAGTATAATTGGCTATTGGTTTGTTGCATATAACCTTTGTTATGTTGAGGTGTGTTCTTTCTGCTTCTGGACTTTTTATTATGGAGGGCGCTGCCCTTAAATCCCCTTGCTGAATTCTGTGTATGTTGAACCAACCTTGCATCTCTAGTATAAAATCAACTTGGTCATCGTGTGTGATCTTAATGTATCTTGAATTTGATTTGTAAGAATTTTATGAGAGTTTGTACGTATGTGTTCTTTGGGGAAATTGTCGCTAGTTTGCTCTCTTTGTGTACTTATCCAGTGTGGGTATTGATGTAATGCTGTAGGAAAATGAGTTTGAGGAATCTACATGGTAGGGAGAAGAGAACTACTCCAAGTGTCTGGACTTCATATTTGAGATGTGACAACCTCTTCTTTCCTCAAGAAAATAAGTGTAAAAAAATTAAAAGCTTGGTAGAATTTGCCAGTGAATCCATTGGAATGTGGACTTTTCTTTGTTGAGAAGCTTTTAAAATATTGCATAAGTGGCACTGATGTCAAGCTGCTTTTATCTTTTTAATTCTGGTAGGTCATGCATGGCCTAGGAATATATCATTCTATTTAGATTTTTTTAGAGAGTAAATTTTTTACAGAATCCCTAAGTGACTGACTTACTAAATTGAAGTCTGTAGTAACCTCTTTTCACTGCTAACTTTATTAATTTGAGTCTTCTCTTTTTTCTTCTGGCCAGTTAGGGTAGGGTTTGTCTTTCTGACTTATTTTTTCAAAGAACTAACTGACGTGACTGTGTGCACTGTTATTTTTAGTCTCAGGTTCACTAATTTCTGCCTTGATCTTGTATCATCTTTTACCATCTGTTGCTTTTGCATTTGGATTCTCTTGTTTTCCCAGGATATTGGGGTGCATTATTCAATTATTTGTGATCTTTCTTTTGTTTGCTTATTTTGTTTTTTAATGTAAGCACTCAGAGCTATTGCCTTAGCTGTACCCCAAATGTCCTGGCTTATGGTTGTCTAGGAACTTTTCTCTTTGCTGAGGTTTTCATTGGTCATCTAAAGATGTATTGTTCAGTCTCCATGTATTTCTGTCGTTGCTTCAGCATTTTAGCAGTTGATTTCTAATTTTATTGCATGTTGATCTGGTGGATAAGAGAGGTTATTTTGATTCTTTGGCATTTGGTAATACTTGGTTTGTGGCCTGGAATGTGGTCAATTTTAGGAGTTTTCCTTGGCTGTTCAGGAGAATGTGTTTTGTTTCTGTTGGATGCACTCTGCAGTAGGTGGTAGTTGTGCCCACTTTGTGCTGTAGTTTAGTTACTGGTTTTCTTTGCTGGTTTTCAGTTGGTTTTCCCCATTTACGATAAATTAAGGGTATATAATCCCCCACTGTTATATAAGGACCTATCTGACCTTTTCTGTTCACTGCTGTTTTTATTATGAGATTGGGAGCTTAACGTTTGGTGGATGTGCATTTACAGTTGTTACATCTTGATGAACTGTTCCCTTTATTAAGCACGAATGACCTTCATTCTCTCTGGCTACTTTTGGATGACCCAGCTTTATCAGTTGTCAGAGTAGCTGTGTAGCCAGCCTGTTTTCAGTTTGTTCCCTTCATAGATTGTTCCCATCCCTTGTCTCGTAGTCTCTTGAATGTCGTTAGCTATATGTCATGTTTCTTGGAGAAAAGAAGGTTAACTCTAGTTAATTCAGCCAGTCTGTCTCACTTTTGGTTAAAGTCATGCTTTTGTTTTAAGTTTTTGGAGACAGGGTTTCATGTTACCAGGTTTAGCCTCAAGCTCACTATGCAGCAGATACTGGCCTTGAATTCCTGATCCTCCTGCCTCTCTGCCTTTCCAAGTGTTAATATGCCACCATATCTGGAGTCTAAAAGGAAGGACTTGAGTTTTGTTTCTGTTTTTGTCTTGGTAGTGGTGGTGTTAGAGACAGTCATCCTGCCTGGCCTCTTCCTCCTAGGCACTGAGGTTAAAGTCGTGCACCTGTACTTGTTAGTACATCTGTTTTTAAAGCATCATGTCTGCTATTTATCAGCTATTTAAAAGACTGTGAGTTCTAGTCACATATTAGGGGTGGATATTTATTTCAAAACTAGATTTTTCTTTATCTTCATGTCATGTGACAGCACATACACCACTGTTACTGCCACTTTCCTAAGTTAGGCAGATGGCTACCCCATTGAAGCTTGTTGATACCCTCCTACTCTATAGACTTGCTCTGTTGCTGGCCGTGGGGTCAGCAGCAGTTGTACACTTGATAATGAGTAGTCACTATATATGATGGAGAGACAAAATGCACACTGTGTTGACAACCTAATTTATTTTAGTTTTGCTTCTTTTATTTTTTGAGTTTATAATTATATTATTTCTTTCCTTCCTTTTCTTCCCTCCTCCAAACCCTAAAATGTACTTCCCTTTGCTGTCTTTCACATTCATGGCTCCTTTTTTCATTAATTGTTGCTACAAGTGTGTGTGTGTCCTAAATACATAAATGCAACCTGCTTATTAGTCTGTTACCTGTATGGATGTTTTCAGGGCTGGCCATTGGTATTAGATAACCAGTTGGTGTGCTTTCCCATGGGAAAGACTCTTTTCTCCCACTGAGCATTCCTTAGTTGCTTGTAGGTTTTTGTGTATAATTGAGGCCTCCTGGACTTTGTCCTGACGACTTTAGCATGTCCATTGCTGTAGTCCTTGTTCAGCTCATGTTTAGGTAGTCGTGTTGGTAAGACTTTATGGGTGTAGCTTCTGACATTTCCAAGACAACACCATGTCAGCAAACTCCGTTCTATTCCTCTTGCTCCCCCTCTTCCCTCCAGAGATACTTGAGTCTTAGGTACAGTTGTATTGCAGATATATCAGTTGGAACTGGGCTTTCACAACTCTGCATTTTGATTGGTTGTGATTTTCTGTAATGATCTCCATGCGTTACAAAGAAAAGTTTCCTTCATGAGGGGTGGAGACTGCACTTATCAGCCTGTATAAGAATAAATTTGTTGTTAGGGATTATGCTGGTTTTATAAAATGGCAGACAACCTTGTTTTTATTTATTTTTATTTATTTATTTTTTTAAGAAAATACTTACTTTCAAAATTCTAAGTAACTTAAAAACCTGGAAATGTGGTGTGTTCCTTCATGGACTCCTGAGCATGGTTTGCACCATGCTCTATGTATACTAAGTTTTCCTGCATGAACACACCCATAATAAAGTTTAATTTATGAATTATGTCCAAAAGGATCTTGATTAATGACAATAATGATGAAACTAGAACAACCGTAGCTATAATATAATAAAAATAATTTAAAACTTCCACTAAATGTTTTCTGGTCATTGTTGCCTCTGAGTAAAAGAAGTACAGACAGGGAAATACGGGTGGGGGTGGTCTTCTGTGTAAGATGATGACATCAAGGACATATGTTTGAAACAAATTCTACTTTTAAAATTTTTCATGTGGCTTCAAGAGCACATTGAACTTACATAAGTGGTTTCATTATGGCTTACTTTTTTTTTTTTTTTTTTTTTTGAGTGGTAGTTTTCCAAGTCTTATCAGGCAGAGAGAGCTACATGAGCATGACCTAGCAACTCCTTTCCAACTGTGAATCCATAAACAGCACCAACGAGCATGCCCCAGTGCTGGTGTGAGGAGAGGGGACAATCCTCCTGGTTTGGATTGTATTACAGAGCAGAGGCGGTTCTTCGTTTTCAATTTGATTATATTAATTATACCTACTGGGTTTCAGGAAGGCATTTTCATGTATATGAGGTATTTTGATACCTTCCATTACCCTCTTTCAGACCCTTCCTGTTTCCTCTGCTCCCTTTCTTCTACCTGACTACCCTCCCTTGTACTTTCATGTCTCCCCTCTCCCTCCCTTCCTCCCTCCCTCTCCTCTCTAAATGAGGTAATGACCAAATATATTTAATTAGGGTTTTTATAGAAGCATGGGTCAGGGGTTATCTGCAGAAGCATGGATGGCTTGACTGGTGGCTGCAAATAAATGGCTCTCCCTCTCGTAGCAACTGTGAACCGCCTGTGCATCCCCAGGGAGGGTGGGGCCTCATCCCAGAATAATGTTTGGAGGTGAGTCACAAAGTTTGCACAAGATTCTTGGTGATCACTGAGTGGGGCTGCTGGGTCGGGGATGGGAGTACCAGAGGGGACAGTATGCGTGGGAGAGGTCTCCAAATCTGCACTACTGTAGTTACTACTAACTATAAGAGTTAAAAGAATATTATTTCAGAAAAGTTTCTTTTAAAACTGTTTTCTTACTCTTTAAATGTAACTTAACTTATTTTTAATGTTAAAAAATTTTAAACATTAAAATCTTTAAAACATTTTTTTTCCTTACTCTGTTGTAATTTCTTACTTAGGAAGATCTGTTATTCTCTTTGCTCGTCTTCTGCACATTATTGTGATGTTTTTCCTTTAGCCTGGAAATTTCCATTTGGTTCTTTACTGTTCATGCCTTTGGGCTGACTCCTTCCTGCCTAGGGCTTCTCTGATAAATTCTGTGACATCTTCTCAGGCTTAGCATCTGTCACCAATGTCCCTTGCTCCCTTTTGTTTGTATGTTGAGTAGTCTGGAGTCCCATTATCTCTGGACAGTGTTAATTTAAATTTTGTTTTTAATTTCAAAAATTACAATAGGTAGTAAAGATGCTTAGGCTTAGACTGTAGACCCAGTCCTAGCTGCTAGCAGTGAGTCATGTCTCACCAGTCTTTGGAGCCTCCTGGCTTTGTTGGTCCTCTGAGGTATGCTTAAGTGTTCGTGTGCACATCTTTGGGTGAACTTGTGTTGGTTTATGCAAAGTTACAGGAGCCACATCAGCAAGTCTCTGGTCTGGGTATTTTCTCATACTTTCCAGTTTCTAGTGACAGTACTTCCTGATTTAGTTTGGCCTCTTCTCTCCCCCCCCCCCCCCCCCCTTAGTACAGTACTTCCTGATTTAGTTTGGCCTCTTTTTCCCCCCCTTAGTAAGGAATAGGTTTGAGGCAGGGTTTGGCTATGTAGTCCAGGCTAGACTGAGGTGGAACTCCTCTCCAGCCCAGGCTGGGCTCAGATTTGTAGTAATCCTCTTGCCTCAGCCTCCTAGATATTGGAGTTGCAGGTATGTGCCAGCAGGCCCTGTGTCTTGGCTTTTAAAATCGAATGTAACTTAATCAAAATATTTAGAGTAGAAAATATAGAGGTATGTCGTTTGTGGTACCACTATGTGTGTTTTACAGATAGCAGAAAGTTTTAATGGAAAGTGAGTAGTGGCTCCTACATAGAAGACCTCCCCACAAGGGCAACTGCAGTTTCTGGACAACCATCAGAAAATGAACACTGAATACCTGTGGGGCAAACCCAAACTAGCAGGAGCTAGAGCAAGTGGACCTTTGGCCAGGAACAGGTTCCTGTTGGCAGAGGAGGTGGGAAGGTGTTGAGAATTTATAAACTGTATGGAGTCATACATGAGGAGAAGGAGGGGCTGGTTACCAGACTGCTCTGAGCTCTGGTGATAGATGTAGCTCTTCCAGAACACACTGCTGTATCCCTACAATGGAGCACTGAGCGAAAGAAGGACCAGAATGTCAGTTTGACCACTAGGATTCATCTTAAAGCTTCATTTTGAGAGTGGGCTTGCACATGGCTATCTTGTTTTTGGTAATAAATACAAGGAAATGTTAGTATATTAAGTAGCTTTATGAGCATTTTTTTATTTATATGTCTTATGATTTTCATAAAATGTTAAAATAAAGTCTAATAGGGGAAGGTGTCTAAGTCAGGTTCCTGTTAGTGATTGTTCTATTCAGTCATCATAGTTGGGATCAATTTACTAATAGTTCAGATGATTCATTGGTAACACTCTTCTTCCTGTGCTCTTAGCTCTGAACTACTTGGGAGATAGAAAAATACAGAATTAAATAACAATAGAAGTGAGAAGACAGAACACACTTGCCTAAGTGTGTGCTTAGTTATTCCTTTTTATCTGACTTTATTTTTTTCAAGAGTTAAGGGGAACTGGTCACTTGCAGTCTGAGAATATTACATGGCAAATTGCAGAAATATACATTTTGCAGGTTTTACGTTGTTTGAAATCTTGGACCGTCTTATCTACCAAGAGAGTGAAATATCTCTGTCCTTGTATCCAAACTGTATATGATGCCCACCAACTTGGCTATTGCTGGACCATAGTGCCATGTTGACATTTGTAATCTTTTACTGTACTTTTCTTATAAACTAAATTATTGTATAAGACAGAAGTAAAGTATATGTATGGTGTGCAGCCATCTACTCTTTTAGGTCAACTAGGAATTGTAGACTCCTTAGCAGGTAAGGGTGCTGCTTGTTGTACTTCAGAGTGACAATAAAAAGATGGAAACCTTGTATGAAGCACACACTGGGACTGGATGGGTACCCACATGCATGCAGTACTTAGGATCATATGAGAACAGGTTTTTTAAATGCTTTTCATTTTCTGCTTACTGTCTCACTTGATCAAATTATCACTTATAAATAGTTTAAGACAGTTTTTTTTTTTCAAGAAAGATGTGCTGTATGAATTTTTATGCTGAAATTATCAAAGTTGAGTTAACAAGATTTTATTTAAACATAGTCTACATTTTAGAGAGTCAGTGGGTAAAGCGTTTGCTGTACCAGTATGAGGGTGTAGGTTTGGATTCCAGAAGCCACACAAAGCTGGTCACAGGTACACATCTGTAACTCAGTATGAGGTGATGGAGACTGGCAAGATCCTGGGTCTCATTGGCCAACCATTCCAGTCAGATGGTTGTGCTTTCAGGCTTAGTGATAAACTCTGCCTTGAAAAGTAACCTGGAGAACAATTAAGGAAGACTTCAACCTTTGACCCCTGTCTGTCACTTGCATGCCCATATATGTGTACACACACATGAATACATACATGTGTTACACAAAAGTCAGCATTTTAGATATAAGTTTAAGTGTGCTAATGCAAATAGTCACAGTTTGTTTGGATTTATGTGGTTATTCTTTCTCTTAGGAAAGCTATCATGATAGAATGGTATAATATATATGTATACATATAAATATTTATAGTGTGTGAATGAAAATAAAAGATCAAATATTACTATCTTCTATAAAGATGAAAAACTTTTGATAAAGTTCAAAAACTACTATTATTATCAAATATTACTATTAAAATAGTTTGTAATTGATGAGATTTGCTACCCATTAGTTCCATCACCTCTTGTTTCTATTAAGTTTTTCCTTTCCTAGTTAAGAAACACATGTTTCCAGTGAAACAGAGACTAAGGAATTTTCTTTAGGTAAATGATGTTGCTGGATATTTAATCACACTGTGTGAAGATATGTTGCTGTTTTACGTCACCCATCTAAGCTATCTTCTAATTGGTTTAATAAAGAGCCGAGCAGCCAATAGCTAAGCAGGAGAGGATAGGCAGGACTCTCAGAGTAATCTGGGGTGTAGGAGATTTGCCATCCAGACTCTGAGGAAGTTGTTGGACATATTTTACTGAAGAGAGGAAACAAGCCATGTGGCAGAAAGTAGAGTTAATATAAATGGGTTATTTAAGTTTTAAGAGCTAGTTGGGAACAAGCCTAAGTTAAGGCCAAGCTGTCAAAATTAATAAGTGTTTTGCCATTATTCAGGAGCTGGTGATCCAAAGAAAGGCCTGTTACATTTGGTGCTCCACGTTGGGCATCAGATGTTTTTCATCAGCTTAGTGGCTGCACCTGAATATACTGATGTTTTGTCTGTGGCCCCAAGGCCTCAGAGTCAGTGCCCATTGCTCAAGTGGTGGCCTGGTGGGATTTTTGGTCCTGCCAGCACTGGCTCTGTGGCTGCTGCCAAATGTAGCTTTTAACTAAATCACTACTGTTCTATATAAAGACTTTACCAATAAAGACTCAGGAAACAGATGTTGGGGTGAAAACCTGCTAGCTCAGAGAAGCTGAGAGGCAACCAGCTGACCTTCCTTTTTGCCTTCCAGACGTCCCAAACCAAAAAGGTTGCCAAAGCTCCAAGTCCCTCTTTATTCTTTTCCTGCATCTCTTTATCCAACTCCCTGGCTCCTCTGTACTCTTATGGCTAATTCCTGTCAACTAGTTGCTGGCTCCGCTTCCTGACCCAAGGTTGATTTTATTAACACAGTCTCAGCTTTCATAGTGTGATCAAATACAGTGCAACAAAACGACATGAAATTATCTAAGAACCTTAAAAAAAGCAAAGGTGTTCCCATGTGGCCCAGAGTATCCTCAGAATTGCTATATAACCAAGGCTGGTCCTGAACGTTTGCTCTTATACTCATCTCCAAAGCGTGAGCACCATGTCCAACTAACTACTTTTTGTCCTTTTTTCTTTCTCCCCAAATATGGCAATAAATTACAGCACATCCTTTCTATCTGTTGTAGCTGCTAGAGCAGAGGCTGCATTGTGCTCACCTCCAGCTGTTTGTTTTGTTCTGACAAACTGTATCTATGCCAAGTGTTTTGGTCTTTAGATGTTAGAAGTAGACTAACAATGTGTGTTTTACTCCTCAAGAGAGGTAAGGGGTTGAGATTGTAGTTGAGTGGCAGAGCACCTGCCTAGCATGGATGGGACCTTGGATTCCCCATCATCTCCCTCAAGTAGGAAGTTTATCCAGGAGCAATCAAATGGGAGTACCAGTTCACACATCACCTAGTTACTTCTGTACCAAAATGTGTTTGTCTGCTGGTCTCTGTATGGGTGACTTCTTCCAGGGTATTCATCATCTTTAGTGTGTACAGGAGCTGCCTTACACTTTACAGGGTCAGCATTGTTCATAATATCCAGTCTGTTCATTTTTATCATTAAATGTCTTGGGCTGGGAAGATGACTCAATGGAGAGCCTGAGTTTGGATCCCTAGAACAGCATGCACATCCCATTGCTCCTTAGTGAATGGAGGTGGAGATGATCCCCTGGGCGCTCATGAGCCACTTAGTCTGGCATGTGCAGCAGTGAACAAGAAAGAGCTCGTGTCTTAGGAAGGTGTAAGGAGGGACTGCTACCTGAGGTCGCCTGCACTCTTTATGTATATCATGCATTGCCAAGGTAAAGTATTCTGATGACTAAGAAATTAATTGTATGTATGCTAAGTTATTTTAGAAACATTTAAAGTAATTTGCATTAAAATGAGCAAAAATCCCCATTCTTTTAACAAATTTGAATAGCATCTATTAATTGTGGGGTTTTTTTTGTTTTTGTTTTTTGTTTTTTTGGTTTTTTTTTTTTTTTTTTTGGTTTTGAGACAGGGTTTCTCTATATAGCTTTGCACCTTTCCTGGAACTCACTCTGTAGCCCAGGCTGCCCTCGAACTCACAGAGATCCGCCTGCCTCTGCCTCCCGAGTGCTGGGATTAAAGGCGTGCGCCACCACCGCCCGGCTATTAATTGTTTTAAAATAACTGGTTTGGTCACACTGCGCCATAGCCCCAGCCTGGCCTCTTTGTAAGCAGTCCCTTGCTAACAAGTTTTCTGTGCACTAAATGCTTGATTCTGTCTGTGTCTCTAGAAGATGTCCTAAGTGAAGTGTGATAGATTCCTTCTACAAGGTCAAGTCTGTTAGTCCTCACACCTCTGGAGTTTCACGTTCATCAGATAAGAACCTGGCATCAGTGTGAGCAACAAGAAAACAAGAAAGGCATCTGGCTCACTTCACTTGAGACCATCGTTGAGTTTGTCAGATCCTGGACTCTGAGCTGGATGTAAGCAGTCAGTTACATTTAGGAAACAGGAGGTGGAAAACCACTAGTGCTAGAGCAGCCTCAGATCCTTGAGGTCTTTTGTCCTCAGAAGTATAATTTCTTTGACTAAAAAAAAAATGAACGCAGAGGTTGTGTACATCACATGCACCATCCCTCCTGCTACAGCTTGATGCATGAGTCGACTGGATAACATTACACACAGGGTGAGCTGTGAGTTTTTAAACAGATTAGCTTTTAAAAATTAAATGAGCACACAATGTGTTTTCTTCTTCACTCATCAGCTGCCTTTCACCATTTTCAACTTGTTTTCCAGTATTAACCAACTAACTATATCGGCTAACCTCCTTACAGACTTGGTTATTGGCTAAGGATGTGATGTTCAGTGGTAGAGCACCAGCCTGGAATCGATGGGGTCCACAGCTGGCTCCCTGCGCCGCCCCACTGCACACGACCCACAAAGCTTTAGTTTTGGTTACTTTGAAAGTTGAATTTTGTCACTATGGTTTCTTAGATTTGATTATTGTTTTTAAGGGAAAGCTTTCAGTAAGGCAGTTGCTTATCTTTAGCTCCCGTGGTCTGATCAGGCACTGTAGCTATGACAGGAAATATTGACACAGTCATGAACTTAACTTCATAAATTGAATTAAAAACAGATACAAGAGTTTGGCCAAGATCTGAGAAGAGATAAGAGAGCAGTTTGTGTGAGTGAAATACTAAAAGCCAAGAATTATCAGCCAAAAACATAGTATACTTGGCAACAGAATAGCCTGTGGTCACGGGGAAGAGGGTGTGTCTATGTTGCAAGATGCTTTTTCCCCTCCTATATTGATGCTTACTTGGCCTCAGGTTGGCTCATATTTCCCCTTGGTAAAACCTTACCAGTTTGGGGTAACTTGATTGCTTTCTGATTTGATAGATACTACAGTGTCACATGGTTTTTCAGGTCACTGAAAAGCTATTTCAAGTAGCCTGGGCTACCAAGTGAGTCCCAGGAAAGGCGCAAAGCTACACAGAGAAACCCTGTCTCAAAAAAACAAAACAAAACAAAAAACAAAAACAAAAAACCATGTTGATTCATAAAGTGTGAGTGTAAGGTGTGTAGGCTGCACTCTATCTACTTTACAAGTGAAACGGGCAGTAAGGTTAAAGTGACTGTGCTTAATGTTAAAAGCTCTGGAAAAGAAACATCAATTTCCTAGTTAGTTTTCAGAACTACTTTTTCGAAGACTGATACAGTGATGCGTTGGGGCACAGAGGAAAGTATTGTTTGTCATTAGGTATGATATTTGAACAATTATCAAAGAGGGGAAGCGTTTGGAGAATAGCATTTTTAATAGTTGTAGTTGGATCAGGAAAGGGTACTGACTAGGATGTCTGTTTTTAACCAGAATTCAAATAAGGGCTACTACTTGCTTTTCATGGCTGAATTTTTATTGGTTTTTACTTTTAAATTTTCATTAGATATTGAAGATCAAAGCCAGACCTTGCACATGCTAGGGTGGCCATCTGCAAGGTTGCTAAAACTTTTCAAATCCGTCCCACTTACCAATAAAAAAATTGATTCATTTGTACTGTGATATTTCCAAATATCTTTACCTGATCTTATCCAAAAGGCTAAGATGCAGTAAAGTGATTGTGTCTGCAGTATTGTTTAATATGTTAAACTACTCCTGACATTTCTGGAAAGTGGTGATTAGAGAATTGATTTCTTCCACTTTGTATCCTTTGAGCATAGGTGGTGTCTTGACAGTAGACCAATATGGTATAACTCTTCTGGTTACATTCCTTTCAGTGGTACTGATAATAACCAGCCAGTAAGATGTTGTTATCCTGGGTGTCCCGAACACTGTCTTCTCATAATTCACGTTAAAATCTAGTTTCAATGTCTTATACTGAGGTGTGAGTTCTTGAGGAGGTGATGCATGTGGCTTCCATGCGGCCTTCTCTAATATCCTTGGTGTTATCTTTCCCTCTATTCCTTCTCTACATTACCCTCCCATTACTCTGGCCACTAAAGCCTTCCTCCCCATTACTTTCCTTTCCCCATGGTATCTCCAGTGCTTGTAGAATCCAGGAAACTAGAAAGGGACCATTGCTGGGGAGGGAGCAGAAAGATCCTAAGGGAGGAGGCTCGTAGAACATGGGTGATGTGCAGGATAATCTGGCAGGCTCTACTTCACTGCTGTGTGCTCTGCAAACAGAAGTAGCATACAGAGTACAGTGCTGTCTACGAAGAGATGAACTCTTCAGTATTTTTTTTTAATCTTATTGAGATATTTCCATTATTACAAATCTAACCTGATTTTTTGTTTATCTGTTTTTTAATTTAAATTAGTAGTAGGCTTGAGGGTAATTTATGTTGTTGAGTGGCAGTGGAAGGTTTTAGTTGCTGAACAAGAGCCACTAGGATGAAGGCTCAGTCTGCTCAGGCGGGGAATCATACCTTATAACCATTGGGCGTAGTTCTTTCGAACTTGGAAATCTGATCTAATGGGGCCCCATCATCTTTTTGGAGACGTCAGAGATTGCTGTTAGGAAAATTTATTGTTCACTGTGGAAAACTTAAACATTAATATCAAAAGGAAAAGTTTAAATTTTAAGATAGTATCATACCTAAAGAAAGTTCTAATGAGTCAAAATTAATTTGAGGGGAAAGAGATTTGTGGCAATAGTAGTCCCTAGGTTTTGGTTTTCTTCTGTCCCATACCAGGTGGTGACTCTTCTGATATGAGACAGAGACTTGGAATTTTCTTTTAACAACATGCTTGGGTTTTGATAAAGAGAGAGCCACACTCCAACTCTGAAGCCAATTTTAGTGTTTAATTAAGTTGAGACTACAAATATTTCTAGGGGTAAAGAGATTTTACCTGTAGAAAGTAATTATACCATTAAGCTAGATTATTCTTTTTCTTGGTAATTTTTTCCAGATGGTTCTTTCTTCTTATTTAGATGTCTATCTGTTCAAAGGTCCTTGATTTCTTCAAGATGGATACTTTTAATTTCTTGCAAAGACCAAAAACAGAGCCCTGCCCCCATTCTAATTTGATTTTTTTCCTTTTGACATATTGAGTCATCACATCAGTTGATGAACAATCACTTCTCCTAGTCAAGAGATCTCTCCTGTTTGAATCCAATCTTTATTAATCCTGCGTTGATGAATAATCACTTCTCCTGATGAAGAGATCTCTCCTGTTTGAATCGAATCTTTATTAATATTGTTGGTATCCATAGCTTTTCTTCTCCTGTGGAAACAAAAGCAAAACTTGTTCCCCAACATAACACATATCCTGGTTCCCATTCTGAAACCAACACATCTTTAAAGTGCACAGGCTAATTTAGTTCAGTAGTCTTTTCTACTGTCCAGTATCTCTATGCAGTTGTTATTTCCTTCACATTAGCATTTAGAAAATTTAAACAAAGCATCATGTAATCTATCTCTTAGGCCTTTATTACCCGTTCTGTTTATTTAGCATCTCCTTTAAAGTGCAATTAGATTTTTCCATAACCTCTTGTCCTGTTGTATTGTTTGGTACACCTGTAATATGCATTATTTGTAATGTGCAGAAAAACTCCATTTTACTAGAGACATATATGCTGGAGTATTGTCTGTCTTAATTTGTACAGGTATTCCCATGTTGGCCATGCATGGCTTCTAATAGATGAGTAATTACAGAATCAGCCTTTTCAGAACTCAAAGTAGTTGCCCATTGAAATCCTGAATATATATCTGTGGTGTGGTGTACATATTTTAATTTTCCAAATTCTGCAAATTGAAACACATCCATTTGCCAAATTTCATTTCTTTGATTACCCTTTGGGTTAATTCCTGCAGGTAGTAGAGTAGTGGAGTTTGATTATGCAAGCAACAAGTAGGACATGTTCTTATAATTTCCTTGGCTTGTTGCCAAGTGATGGAAAAATCCTTTTTCAAATCATTGCTATTGATGTGTTTTTTTATGAAACTCTGAGGCCTCCAGCACTTTTCCTACTCCTAACTGATCATTTTCATCATTACATTACCTTATGCTAGAGGGTCTGGCAGACCCATATGGGATCTGATATATGTTATGTATATGGGATGATTCCCATTCCTGACTATTTCCTGTAATCGTTCAAATAATGAAGTTAATTCAGATTTATCAGGAATAAATCCAGTGGTTTCAATGTATAAAACAACTCTTTCTGCATATTGATAATTTATTTTTATATGCATTGGTATGAGGGTGTGAGATCACCTGGTACTGGAGCTCCAGACAGTTGTGAGCTGCCATGTGGGTGCTGGGAATTGAACCCGGGTCCTCTGGAAGACCAGCCGGTGCTCTTAACCACTGAGCCATCTCTCCAACTCCTTTTCTGCATATTGAGAGTCAACAACTGTATTAAAAGTTTCTGTAAAGTCCATTAATACCATGAGAATAGCATAATTCTGACTTTTGGACAGAATCATAAGGGCTTTGAGCCACTTTAATTAAATTTCCTGATTTACAACCTGCCTTTCCTGATTTATTTGTATCATATAGAATGTAGGGGCTCCAGATATTGGTGTTCCCCATACAATTGAGGAAGGACCAATTGGTTCTTTTTATGAATTGAAATCTCTTGCTTTTGGGATATCTGTTGTTAATTTCTCTCAAAAAATTACTGCAGCTCTTTGCCAGTGTTCATTTTCTGCCCATATAAAGAGGGAATTTCAGCATTAGTAAAAGATACTACAGTTTCTGCTGGGTCCATTCCTGTCAATTGACAAAGTCTTAATTTTCCTTTTAGAATCAACTCAGAAACCTTGTCCACATATGTCTTTAATTTTGAACTCTGTTTATGTGGTTAAAATATCCCCTAAGGTAAATTTTTCCTTCTGAATTAAAAATCCCTGTAGAGGGTAAAATAACCAGAATGCAGTCAAGCTCTGGATCTAAATGATCCACATGTGCATCCTGTAATTTCTTTTCCACCAAAGCCAATTCTCTCTCAGCATCAGCTGATAATTCTCTTTGACTATTTAGGTCCTTGCCACCTTTTAAGGTTTGAAGCAAATTACTCACTTCACAACTTGTTACTCTAATAGTGGACTGTAGGTAGGTAATGTCTCCCAGCAATTTTTGAAAGTCATTAAGAGTCTGCGGTTGATTTCTCCTGACTTGTACCTTTTGGGGTTTAACTTTTGTGTAAAACTATTTTATATCCCAAGTAATTAATAGAGTCTCCTCTTTGTATTTTTTCAGGAGCAGTTTGTAATCCCAAGCAAGGCAAAATTTTCTTTACTTCTTCAAACATTTTTCTAAAGTATCTACATTTGAATCAGCTAGTAAGATTTTGTCCATATAATGGTAAATTATAGATTGAGGAAACTACACAAATTATTCCCAACAGCTGTTGTACAAAATATTTGCATAGGGTAGGGCTATTTAACATCCCTTATGGGAGGATCTTCCATTGATATCTTTTAACAGGCTGAGAATTATTATAAATAGGCACCTTGAAGGCAAATTTTTTCCTGTCCTTTTCTTGTAGAGGTATATTGAAGAAACAGTCTTTTAAATCAATAACTATAATAGACCATCCTTTTAGGTAACAGAAAAGGCAGGGGAATTTCAGGCTGTAGAGAGCCCATTGGCTGAATTACTTTATTTATGGCTCTGAAATCTGTCAGTTTTCCAGATTTCTTTTTAATAACAAATACAGGATAAGTCCAAGGATTGATTGATTCTTCAATTTTTTGCTGCTCCTGGATCAGCTGTTCTCAGGCCTGTAATTTTTCTGATGTCAAAGACCATTGGTCCACCCAGACAGGTCTGTCAGTTAACCATTTTAAAGATAGATTGTTGGTACCTATGAAAGATCAACAGCTGTTGTGCCCTTTTCTTGTACAGCCTGAATGGTTGGTGACTGTTCTTTACAATACCTTTCGATATTTTTCCCAGAAACATATGTTGTTTTATGGCCTGTTTCTGATATTGGAGAAATGTTGATCTGGGTATTCCATTGCTGTAACAAACCTCAGCTTCATAAATTCATTGCTGTGTTAGCCATATATGGCTTCAATTTTCCTCTCTGTCCTTCTGGTCCTATACATTGAACCCATTTTGTATTTTGTTTTATTTGAGATAAGGTTCCGATCCCTAAAAGGTGAGCATCTGTCTCCTGAAGGAGCTAGTTTGGATGCCATGATTCTGGTGCAATTATAGGTACATCTACTCCTGTGTCTAAAAGGCCTTCAATTATAATGTCATTTATTTATACTCTTACCTTTGGTCTTTGATCATTTATTGAAATTTGCCAAAATATTTGTTTTATGGTTTCTCCTGAATGTTTTGTTTTTAATCTTCTAAAACTATTGTATCATCCTGATAAGTATGGCTTTTTACCGTAGGCACTAGGTCCTTTAATTGCTCTGGGGAGGAGTTTCCCCCATGGTGACAGGGAATGACCAAACCAAGTTCATGGGGGCCTGTGAGAGACCCCTCAAGGCTTTTTCTGATGGTAGAGGATTGTGTTGCCAGTCCCTTGTTGATCTGCATTCTTTGGTCCAATGTTAGCCTTTGCTGCATCTTCTGCATAATCCAGAAGGTTTGGGACTTCTGTTTGGGTTATTTCAAGAAGAAACATTTCTAGGAACACCCTGCCTATAATTTCTTTTTATGATGACATTGTTTACCACAGTTAAAACAGTTAACATTTTGATTTTTCCTTATACCTTTGGAAATCACCTCTCCTACCCAAGCATCATCATAGTTAAGAGACTCAATATTGACTGTGTGTTGGATCCATTCTTCTGTGGGTGCTGATCTGATAGTTAAAGGTCCAATTATCCTTCTGCATTGTAAATTAGCATTTTCAAAAGCTGAAGGTTGAATTAGTACCCATCTAACTTCTGGATCTGATATCATTCTTTTTACAGCTGAGGTCAGTCTTTGTAAAAATTCAGTGAAGGGTTCTTTGGGTCTTGTATAACTTTAGTATATGGTTTGGACCTCTTTCCTGATTCTTGAATCTTGCCCCAAGCATTTAAGGCTGCTGCAAGGCATAGGGACAAAGTGTGTTCATCATCTATGTCAGCATAAAAGCCCTCACCAAGGATTTAATCTTGGGAAATCTCAAAACCTGTAACCCTACTTTACTGTTCAAGGTCCTTAAGTCCTTCTCTCAACCAGCTGTTCCATTCTAACTGATGACCGTATTCCAATACTGCTGCAACTAATTGTGTCCATTTGGAGTAATTTTTATTCTGAGAGCACTTTGCATTCAACATCTGCCTCACATATGCTGAATGCCTACCATAGGAAACTATTCCTTCCTTAATATTCCTTAAGTCTAACATTTACGTAGGATCCCATTTATATCCTTTGGGATACTTGTCATCTGGTGGTCTTTCATAAATAGTAATGGGATAACTCATAGTTGGTGTTTTAACAACCCTAGGCTGCTCTTCTCTAATTCTATAAGGTAATGGTGATTTTGCTTCTCTAAATTCTTCTGTGTGAACACTTTTCTTATCAATTTTAATAAATTTTTCTAAGGCTTGTAACTTACCAGTACTAGTTTCTTTTAAGGCTTGTGTATCTTGATTAGTAAGCTGTTCTACAGCTCACATATTATCAGTCACTTATTTGTCCTCTTCATTTGTAAATAACTCTAATGACTTCATCTTATCAACAAGAGCTGTCTTATCCTTCTTAGTAGCTGTTTGTAAGGCTTGTATTTTATCAGCCATTTTCTTGTTTTGTTCATTGGTAAATACCCCTCAGGCCTTTATCTTATTAGTCAAAGCTGTCCTCTTTACCTTAGTAATTATTTGTAAGGCTTGCATATCATGTTCCATGGCCTGTATCCTTTAAGTCAATTTCTCATGTTTTTTTTTTTTTTAAGGATCAGATATGAATTGCCAGACTAAAAACCATTATGACCAAAATTGTATTGATCCTAGCTAGGTTGCTTATCTCATCAGGAATTTTCTAGCATTCCATCCATCGTAGCAGTGAGCAGGGTCCTAATTTCCTGCATTGTGATATTTGAAGTCATTGACCCAGGAAAGGTTTCATGATTGTCCTTTCCCCCTTATTCTTTTTAACAAACCTCCCTCCCTCCCTCCTTCCCTCCTTCCCTCCCTCCCTCCCTCCCTCCCTCCCTCCCTCCCTCCCTCCCTCCCTCCCTCTCTCCCTCTCTCCCTCCCTCCCTTCCTCCCTGACCAGCCTGTGGAGCAGGTGCTCTGCAAAGCAGGTCAGGCTCTGCATGCTGAGCAGATGCTCAGGATTCCCACAGTGCTTGAGTCTTGCAACAGAGCCAGTTCAGGAAAACACCCTGTGTCTGTAGGCGCGCAGACTGGGGAGGAGACGGGCCTCCAGGCGGTGGGGAGGCAGAAATGCAAGGTGTGAAATTTGATCGACTACAGAGTGATAGACCCCAAAATCTAGGGTACTACCTTCTCGGGTGGGTGCCCCAAGAACCCAGACTCCAGTCCAGTTGATGCAACAGCCCAAGGTTTATTGGAGCGACTGTACAGACGGGCTACTCTTGTCCTGAGAGCAAGAGTCGCGCCTGTTGCAATCACATGGGTACTTTTAAAGGAAAAACCCACAAAAGCCATAAGATTACAATTCCCATACAATTTCATTTCGATTGATTTATGTCTAGAGGCTAAATTCATAAGATCATGGCCTGATCATAGGGTGGGAACAGTCATGTCCGCTTGCACATTTTTCCCGAAACCTCAAGGGGGGGTAATCAGGGTGGGAGTGGAGTTTACACAAAGGTCACAGTGGTCTTTCCTGGAACACTTGCAATTATCCCAGTCACAGTTGAACACATCTCTTAACATAGATCTCTTTACATTGTTACATTGTGGCAGGGGTGGTTGAATAATGGCTGAGTCAGGTTGCCCTTGGAACTAGTTTTCTTTTTAGTTCCTTATTCTCCTGGGGCTTGTGGGGTGTGAGCCTGAAGGGTTAGGGTCTTTCAAGAGCAGATTAGGAACGTTCCTGGGTGTATTGGCAAAAATTGCCCGGATGGATTCTGCTACGTGTGTCCAGGCAGCTCTGCATCCCAGAACAGGGATTTTAAAAGCCAGGGGTTGGAGCCAGTAGGTGGTGCTGCACGCCTTTAATCCCTGCACTCGGGAGGCAGAGGCAGGTGGATCTCTGTGAGTTCGAGGCCAGTCTGGGCTGCAGAGTGAGTTCTAGGACAGGCTCCAAAGCTACACAGAGAAACCAACAACAACAATAAAAGCCAGGGGTTGAGCATACAGCATGAGTGCCCTGAGATGGCATGGTTAGACTGCCACGTTGGTGCCAGGTAAAGAGGGAAGGCAGTCTGGGATCAAGTCAGAGTTTATTAACAGGTAAAATCAATACAATGCACTTACAATACAGAACGAAGCTGCCACGACTCTGCTGATCCAGCTACCGCCGCCTCTTTGTTCCTGAGGGAGAAGGTGACCAAACTGCCAGCCACGCTTCTCAGTTGCTTGCTGACACCGTCCAAGAGAGAGCAAGCCCCCACCCCCCCTTCTCTTCCGGTCACGTCTTTCCAGAGAAGACCGTGCCCAGTGGGCCAAGCTACTCCTTACAATTGGCTAGCCAGCTGCTGTCAATAATTCCGGTAACACTTACGCCTCTCTTTTCTTGACCCCTTTGCTGACATTTTTAGCGTATAAAATGGCACATATGATTGTACCACCTGTAACTTGTTAAATTGCCTGAAAAGGATTTTAAAATTGTTGCTCAGCTGGTACCTTTCCCTTTATTTCTGTGCCGCTGTCAGGTGTGGTGTGTGGTAAATGTGGTTCTGCAGTGCCCGTGTGTGTGTGTGTAATGTTTGTGTGTAGGTACACACACACTTCACACACACACACATCCTAAAGAAAGCTACAGTCCTTTGTAGCCTTGAACATGATCTCTTTGGGAACAAAAGCCCATGGGAGAGAGCACCATGCTGCTGTTTCTTTTTTCTAATGTGTGTCCTTCCTTTGATTTTAATTCTTTTCAGTTAGCACATAGAATGCTTGTTTTCAGTGACATTATCCTGAACTTGTTCATATTTTCTCCTCAGTCGTTTTCCCTGTTACTTAAAAAAAAAAAAAAATCAAAATTAATTAATTAATTAATTTGGAGGCAGGGTCTCTACATAGCCCTGGCTGTCCTGGAACTCACTATGTAGACCAAGCTGGCTTTGAACTCAGAGATCAGCCTGCCTCTGCCACCTGATTGCTGGCATTAAAGGCTGTGCCACCATGACTGACCTCAGTTTATTTTTATTTTACATGTATGAGTGTCTTGCTTGAACGTTTGTTTGTACACTGTGAAAATGCCTGTTACCTGAGGAGTCCAGAGGACGGACTGGCTTTATGGATGTTTGTAAGCTGCCATGTGAACACTTGGAATTGAATCCTGGTCCCTGTAACAGCAAAAGTGTTTTAAACGACTGCGCCGTCTCTCTCACCTCCCTCTTTATTTTAATGTTAATGAGTCTCTGTGTTAGCACAGAGCAGTACCAGGTATATAATGTAGAGCTCAGTAAAATAGTTGTTGAGTGCATGACTTAAAACACTCATTTTCAGTATTTTCAATTTTATGAATGTCTGTAGAGAACTCCATATACAGAGGTGTGGTCTCAGCAATATTTATTATTTTTCCTTCTCTGATGATTCAGTTAAATGCCATATATTTAATAAAAACTAGATCTTCTGCATACTGATACTTACGATTTTAAGTTAGTATCCATTCTATTTTTAAGTACATTGGGGGGGGGGTACCTGTAGTGGGTAGCCATTCCAGCTTGGATCTGGAAGTTCCAACCCCCATTGAGACTCTGGCAACTGTCACGCCTGTGAGGCCGGGCCAAGGGAGGCGTCTGGAGACTCAAGACCTGCATGGGCAAGCGCTCTCTCTGTTCCTGGACCCTAGACGGTGGAGGTTGATTGAGCAGAGCTCCAGAGAACACCGCTGGACTGCAATACACCTTCCCCAGATTCCCCCGCAATCTACCTATTCCTTCATTTGTAAGTCACCCACTAAATAAATCTTCCTTTTAACTACGTGGAGTGGCCTTAATAATTTCACCAATATCTGGCGCAATTTCTTCAGTTATGATAAAAGATAAGTTAGATATAAAATCTTAAACTCACAAATATAAGATAGGACATCTTCTTTAATATTGTAACTGTAATTCTTGCTCGATAATTGTTGTTATATGTAATTTTACCGTGTTAAAATTAAAACCTTTTTAAAAACAGAAGAAAAGGGGAAGTGCTGTGGATATCATTCTATATAAATAAAACACTGATGGCCAGTGACCAGACAAAAAGTATAGGGAGGAGAATTGGGGAAATAGGAAGAAGGAGGGAGAGACACTGCAGCCACCGCCAGGACAAGCAACATGTAAAGACGCCGGTAAGCCACCAGCCACGTGGCAAGGTATAGATTTATGGAAATGGATTAATTTAAGCTATAAGAACAGTTAGCAAGAAGCCTGCCATGGCCATACAGTTTGTAAGCAATATAAGTCTCTGTGTTTACTTGGTTGGGTCTGAGCGGCTGTGGGACTGGCAGGTGACAGAGATTTGTCCTAACTGTGGGCAAGGCAGGAAAAACTCAAGCTACAGGTACCTAATGCATATTCTCACATGAGCATTAATGAAAGATTTAGGCCAGGTTAAAATCTAAACAATTCTTGTGCCCTAATGAGGTAGTTTCCCTTCCCCCCAGAAAACTGACTGTGGCAGAGATGATAACTGGAATGGAGGAAGGAATGGAGTTTTATACCAGCAGTCCTCAAGTGTCCACAGTTTATTAACTGCAAAAAGCTCTTTTTTAAAAATGTGGGTTATATATAGTATTGGTATTTACTGTATCAGATTCTAAAAGTGTAAAAATAAATAATTCATATTTTAACAAAGCTCCATGCAAATATAGTAACACAAATCATGTGTTTTATGAAATAAAAGTGTTTCCCAAGAAAAGTGTTTAGATTGACATTGTTTTATGTTTTTGCAAATTCTCTAATCTCTGGCTTGATGCACAGCTGGGTATTCACATCTGTTCTAGATTCGGGTGTGAAGATGTGTTGCTGCAGTTGAAACATATGGGGAGCCTGGCTGTGCAAAGAGAGCTGGAAAGTTTCCAAATTAAAATCAGAATTTATTTTTGGAATAAATGTGATAGTCTTCTTCATAACTAGCCTGAATCTCAGCAAATGAACAGTTCTTTTTAAGGGTTCACTATGACACCAGCTCTGAAATTATATCAGTGAAATTTGTATATGTTTTGATTTTTTTATTGTTATTTTTAATTATTTGTGTGTAGGAGGTATGTTCCTGAAGAGGCCAGAGCACCTGATCGTCTGGAGTTCCTCCCCTGTCTAAGGCTGGGTCCTTTGGAACAGTGCTTTGGACTGCTGAGCTTTCTGCCCCCTTTTGTAATTCTTTCATGTTTAAATATACCAGCCTTTCTCAAAACTTTTTTTTCTTCTTCCCAAGACAGGGTCTCTATGTAGCCCTGGCTTGTTGTGTAGACCAGGATGGCCTCAAATTCACCTGCCTCTGCTTTTCAAGTGTTGGATTAATAATGCATACCACCACACCTGGCCCTTTCTCAAATTTTTAAATATACCCTCTATTCATGCATAATTTTGTACATTTTGTACTAGCCATTTGAAAAGTTAGGAAAACCTTTCACAAGCCTGTGATACAATATCAAAATATCAGAGCCATTAATTCACCACTTTACTCACTAAGATTAGGAACTGGGCCATTAGCAAACTTATGACAGTGTTTCCAAAATCATAAACTTTTCATTTAAAAGCTTCAGTTGAATCTTTGCCAACAAATCGTTAATATTTTCTTGGGAGTAAGAGTTCACCTCATTCATTTTGTAAGAACTACCTGTGGGATGCCACTTGAGAAGCCATTCTGTTTTTTGAAGTGTGAACTAATGAGGGTGCAGCCAAATCAGCCCCAGAAGCAAAGGTCTAAGTGAGCTTGGTGTTTTGTCAACTAGGATATTAAAAGTCATACTGGTGTTAAGATATTAATAAAATAAATTCTTCAGAGAGACCTTTTCATTTGGTTTTGTTGTCATGCATAGTGATGGAAAATTCATAACACATGTTCCTACCTGTGAGGTGGGAAGCTCATCTTTGCTAGGTAATGTCCATGCAAATGTCACCTCCTTGGTGAAAAAAAGTAATATTGTATGAAAGGAAGTTTGCCCCCAGGATGCCATAAAATTCTGTAGATCTCATCTTGAGACCCAGTACCACACTGATTGCATTTTGCCATGCACACATGTGTTTACTATCCTTTACTTAAAACTGTGAGTGCCTCCACAGCCATAACAGTGAGACATTTGCTGTGTGTGTGTGTGGGGGGGGCGGGGGGGGGGTACGTCTCCTACAGCTAGAGATAGTGTAACTTCCTTGGCAGGATACTACAAGGGCTGAACCCTGTCTGGCCTCGGGTAGTTATGCAGTGGATTTCTGTTTTGTGTGTTTGCTTTGGTTCTTCTGTGGTCTTGGCTGTCTGTGTGCTGGTTTTTAGAGCGGACAACCCTGGAGGAAGTACTGTTACCTTTGTTGCTCTTCCCCACTTTCTGGGGTCTCTGTATTGTCCCTTAACACTAAATGCAGCTTCATCCTCTTCGTTTGACTTGAACCGGCTCCCATTGTCTGTTAGAGTCAGTGCTGATTCCTTCTTTACAGTTTTCTTCTTTTTGAAGCACTACACTAGACACTTAGTCTCTGTCTGTCACCTGTTAGCTACCAGGACCATCTGGTACAAATTTTCACTCATAGTTTTTGCAATAATTTTAAGTACAACAACATGTGTGAGCACTTTTCTCAACTTACTTAAGTTTGGTAGTCTTAGTTTTGCTTATTACTTGCCTCCTTATTCTGGAAATGCTTTCAAAAACATCATTATAATTTTGGTTTGGCCAGCATGGTTTTCTCTACTCTTCCTGCACTGCCTGAGTTAAGAGCACAGTGCTTACCTGTTCTGTTGGTTGACCAGTCTTTGGAGAATGTGGGCTGTCTCATAAGCCTGATGCCACACTAGACTGGATTGGTTTAATTTGAGGTGGTTGTGCTAGCTTCCTATGCCCATGACCTTTTCATGCTACTCCTGGTTTGACTTCCCACACTGGACTTTCTCACATTCTTTCTCAGCAAGAAAATGATTTGCTTACCTTGAATCCTGTGGTTGGTTTCCACCAGATCATTGAGAAAATGTATCATGTGACCTGCTTTGTCTACTAGATTTCATGTCTCACCCTTCAGTGTTCCCATCTATGTATTTGAACTAGAGTTTACTAAGTAATTCAGCACTCAATAAGTTCCTGTATACTCTCCATTTTAAATGGATTTTAGATGCTTCTGTAAATACTTTTTTTGTATGGTTTGGAAGTTACAGACAACATCCGAACTATGAAGTAGTTCATCACAGGTCTTTTTAATAGGAGAATAGTTATTGTTAATTGATGAAGTTGACTCTTGTAAATTCTGTTAGATACAAAAGGTCTGTTAGACCTTTGAAATGGCTTATTTGGGATTTCAGTCTAGTATTTGCTTGTAGAAAACAATGGTGACTATCTTGTGTAAAAAACAAAACAAAACACAAAATTAACTATAAATACAAAAAGAAAGTACCCTTTTGTGTAAGTGAACATCTTGCCAAGTGTACTCTTTGAAGATGAACCTGAAGATGATTGTATGTCAGACGAAGATGGTGACTGTTTTCTCTTCTACTCTTTGATCTGCATTTGTTGCTGTTACATGTGAAGATATTGTAGGCTATCTGCACTAGAGCAGATACTAATATTTAAAGTATTAATTATGCCTTGTAAAAAATATGAGATGTAGATAGATCCAGTGACTTTATATTTTAAAGGATTTTTTCCATTTAGTGTGAATTTCATGGAATGAATCTTACGATAGAAAATATAGTTTAAATAGCATTTATCTTTAGTTTAGGAGTTGGGTTTCTTTTTTTAACCCCCTCCCCCAGATGGTACATATGTACTTGTGGGCATTAGTCACAGTGTGCCGTAGTGTGAACGTATAAGATGAATCCTTACCTCCAGGCTTGCTTTTTACTGCCAGCTTCCAAGGTACTCCTGTTTCTGCTCTCCATCTCAAACTGGAAATGCTGGGGTTAGGAACTTATGCCACGATGTCCATCTATCCTGTGGGCATGGGGGATCTGGGCTCCACCCTTCCTGCTTCTGTGTCAAGTGCTTTTGACTACTGAGCTGTCTCCCCAACTTGGGAATTCTTGTTTAGATTAGAGAGACTATCAGCAGCCAACCTTAAACCATGTGTACACAAGCCATAGTGTTGATAAACACAAAAAAGTTAAGTGTAAGCCGGGCGGTGGTGGCCCACTCCTTTAATCCCAGCACTTGGGAGGCAGAGGCAGGCGGATCTCTGTGAGTTCCAGGACAGCCAGAGTGAGCTTCAGGCCATCCAGGGCTGCATAGACTCAAAAAACAAAAACAAAACAAACAAACAAACAAAAAACCCAGACTGGAGGAAAAAGAATTGATTTGATTTTTGTTAAATTGGGGTTTAAATTTATTTTTGATTAGTTAATCAAAGAACCTGGAACATGCATTTCATTAAGGAGGTTTCTTCCTGAGATTGTCTAATCACATTAAGATCTTCATGTTTTCTTGGCTTTGCATGCTACAAATGGGCTTTTAAAGAAGGATATTATTTAGTCTTAAAATATTAGAAATTACTTGTCTTTTAAGATACGTTTTAGAAGATGCTAAGAATGTCTCAAAACTTTCCTTCCTTGGATGTACTTTAAGTACACAAATTGGCATTACCTCAAACATTGGTGAGGTTTTTATGGTTTTTAATTAGGTAGGAAATTGAGAGTAGAGTACTTTCAGTGCTCTCCAGTGTTGAGTGCTGGTTTATTGCGGGGAGAGTAGGGCATTGGCTGGCAGGAGATACTAGGTGCTAATATACTGAGTTCCTTTTGAGTGATTCTGAAGGGCATGGTGTGTTCAAAGATGAAATCTGTTTCTGAAGAACAGATCCAGGCTCTGTGAATTCAGATGTCAAGTTTACAGGTATCAAAGAATGATTACATAGAGTTTCATACTTTGTAGTGATAAAGCCACATTTGGTCGTGCATTCCTATAGTACCAGTGACTTGGGATGTAGAAATCCCAACAGGATCACTTGAGCTCAGGAGGTTGATAATAGTTAGGGTACCACAGCTAAGCCTTCCCCATAAACAACGAAACCAAACAATAGTAATTTTATATTAGCTAGAGCTACTGTAACAAATCCCACTGATTGAGTGGCGAAAAGAATTCTGTTCTCAGGATCTTTGGTAGTCTTAGGTCAAGGGACCATTATGGTCAGTGTCTTCTGAGGCTCTTCTGTGCCCATGTATCCTTGATGTGTCTCAACTTGGGAACCAACCAAGTAAGACCCACGTTGCTTTATTTGAACTTAGAGACCTTGAAAGACCCTGTCTTCATTACAGTCACATCCAAGGTGGGTCACTTCCTATGCACTTGTACACAGACTGTGTTCCTAGTTATGCTATTTTGGGTTTGGAGTTGAAAGGTATTATAAGCCTACCATGTTAAAGAGGTGCTGTTGCCACAGTATATCTTGTGTTCACAAAGTCAGCTTGGCATAGTGCTTCATGTGACCCTAATGAGCAACATGGCCACAGATGAAATGATGACTGCTCATGGGTTTGAGAGCTCACCCCCCAGTAAGGATTGTGCTAGTAGAAGATGCTGTGTATTTCTGAGGTTTCAGTAGAGATTTTATAGTCTGTATGACATGTGCTGATTGCCTTTGAGGATGTGATGGCATTTGTTAAGACAGCATTGTGTGTAAACTTGTAATAGCTTCCACTGTTAATATAGATTGGTAACATGGGGCAGACCTCCTACTGCTGAGTTTCTTCATCTATTCACTGTGTCCTGCACTTCTAGTAGTCATCAGAAATTGGTATTTGATGCCAGGTGGTGGTGGTGCACGCCTTTAATCCCAGCACTTGGGGAGGCAGAGGCATGTGGATCTCTCTGAGTTTGAGGCCAGCCTGGTCTACAGAGCAAGTTTCAGGACTGGCTCCAAAGCTACACAGAGAAACCAAAAGAAACTAGTATTTGAATATTTGGAGTACATAGCCTTTTCCCAATATGCGAGTCTTGCCATATTGAGGTGAGGAAGATAACACTGAAAAGGAAATCAACGTATATTTAACCAGGTCCTTTACCTGTTGTCTAGCAAGGGCTCTGTGTACTCACCCCACCTCCTTCATTTCGTTACTATTCCAAACTAATAGGAAGAAGTATGTATGCCATAGTAACAGATGTAATTAGCTACACTCAGAAGATTGAAATTAAAGGACTAGATCCTCTTCACTGTGCTATGGATGGTACCTGTGAGTCACCCATATTTTACATCCTTGGCCTGCTTAGGCACACTGCCCTGACTTGTATTCACTCAGCGTTGTCCAAGTTGCAATGAACTAAGTGCCCTTTTCCCACAAATCAGGAAGGATCCAGGTGAATGGCAACAACCTTGTTGTGTTTGTCAGGTCTCTGAGGCTTGCTACCGTTCAGCAGGTTCACTTCTAAGTGAATGCTGCAGCGGCCTTTTCAGTACTGTTTCTGTTAGCACATTTAATCTACACACAGTACCACAAGTAGGTGGAAATCTAATTCTTTTCAACCCGGGAGCAGACCATTGGCACTTCTCTCTATGAATCAGGCTGGTTGTGGTGCAGTTACTCTGGAACATGTCTGCCAGGATGTCCTTTCACCTCCATTTCCAGATCTACCCACTGTGATAGGCAAGGGCCATCCATGTACAAGAGCCATGGTGTACTAGGACAGTTAGCACAAGCCCACATGTTTGATGCACCTTTATTCTGAATAAATACCAGCATAGATTTTTTTTTTTTTAAAAAAACAGGCCGATACACAATGGGTCAAATCCAGCCCACTACCTTCCTCAAAAGGACCAAAATTAAAAGGAGATTTTGTTTTTTTCCTTTCACTTAAAAAAAATGTGCTGCGGAGGGGAAGGGGGACTAATATTTAACACAATAATTACTGTGAAATATAACCTTCATTATCCACAAATAAAGTCTTATCGGAACACAACCATGTCCATTTGTTTGCATTTACTGGTTTGCACCACATGGTAACACTGAGTAGTTGTGACAGGCTGTATGGCTGGCAGAACCTCAAATATTTATTGTTTGACTCTTACAAGAAGTTTTCTGACCTTTTTGTAAATTGTGAGAATAGATTTATGATTATATATACTTAAGTCATGTTGTAGTATGCTTCTTGCCCTACCCCACCCTATCCAGTAAGAGAGTGTGGCATTCTAAGAACCGTGTCCAGCCTCCTAGTTTTGCACATACCCAGATCATAAGACTCGAACACTGTGTTATGAGATTCTGAGATACAGGAAGCAAGTCTGCCAGGTGTGTAGACACCACAGCACCAGAGGAGGTGGCTGAGGCCTCCCTGCTCGGCGCTTTAAAGCTGTGCCCTTTTTCAGGGACTGATGTTCTTGAGTCTTAGATCTTGCTTTTTGTTTTTTCTATTTAGGGATACTAAAGGGAGTAAGTTTTATATTACATGCAGTGTTGAAGGCCTTTGTGAATCTTTTCCTTTTCGATGGGAAGTTATCCTATAGAAAACTAGCACTGGCTATGTTTTGATTGTGTAAATCATTTTACCAGCAGTGGAAATCACTATGTTAATATGGCAAGGCAATGAAGAACCTTTGTTTAACATCATTTAATAAAATCAAATGTTTTTTTACAACATTGTTTACATTTTGTTTTAATATAATTTTACTGAGAAAATAATTAACTTTGTTTTATTTTTAGGGTTATATCCTGTGTTGTGACCTCATGGTTTAAGTGGGAATAAAGATGAGTATAAGCAGTGATGAGGTCAACTTCTTGGTATATAGGTACTTGCAAGAGTCAGGTGAGTACTTCTGTAAAGTAATAGACCTCAAATTCTTTTGCTATTCTCAAAATAATTTTTTTATGCACTTGAAATTTGTACCAGTCCAAACTGTTGAGCTCGTCTGTTTCTTGATGTCTGGACTGCCACTTTAAAGCTGTGTTTGCTGCATGGTTTAACTCTCTGACTCTTTCAAATATGACGGGATCATTTCGGGCAAATATTTATATAGATAACTAGCAGTTTGTCTTTTGATGCTCAGAGGTAGTTTTTAATAAGTAAGGTGTTACGAAGTGACATTATATATATTTAGTAAGAACTCAGATACCATCAACTTGGTAATGTATATCACATGTACACAGTTAATTTTCCCACTTATTGTTAGAATCTTAAAAGCTAAATTAATATTTTTCAGAATATTTTCTTAAGTATTAATTCCAATTTATTAAGTATATTCTGATCTGAATTCTGATTGATGTATTTTGGCATAGTTATTAATATAGATCATAGAATGTGGTTTGCAATTAATATTGCGATATTATTGATCATCTGAGTTTTCTAGATAAAGAGATCAGATATAAGTAACACTGAGAGTGAAAATGTTGCTGGGTTAAGCAAAAAATTACCGCTGTTCCTCTCTGAGTAGCTGAGATGATGTATGATAGAAAGAGTAGGGAGGGAAAGAGCTCAGAGGCAAGAGTAACCACCCAACAGAGAAGAACTGTTCGGAAGCTTTGGGATTTGTTTAAACTGAGAAGGAAGACAGATTCGGCCCTCATGACTGTTCCAAACGTACCCCGTGAAAGTGTTTGCAAGTTGTTATATAACATTTTGCTCATCATGGAAAGGATTTGTTGAGGGGACACCATGGCTTTCTCCTCTTGAATCTGACTGCCTGTCAAGCCACAGTTTTGAAGCTTTGGGACAAGCAGGCAGAAAGCAGTATGGTGACAGCAGACTGGTGGACAGGGATTTGTTAATCAAAGTCTCATTTGGTGTATTGGAAAGGTGACTGTTTATGTCAAACCACCGGAACCTAGCATGCCAGCCACAGCAAAACCCATTGGCTGTAGAACTGGGTACTTATCTGCGTTCAGAGAGCTCAGCCTTGGTTCTGCCATTTAATGATGTTACATGATGTGATCATCTCCGGAACCGTGGGATTCAGTTCTGTCTATATGCACCGTTGATTTCAGGGTTCCTCATGCCAGTCAGTTAAATAATTTAAGAAATATGATATGTTGCTTGAGTTTTAACTTTTTCTCTTGAAGTGTCTAATACACACGCACATATGCACCTAGCCTTTTTACTCTTTACCATGTCACCTGGGTAATCAGTGAGTCCAGGAGATAGAGAGAGGAAGCCGTGGCAGATATGCTTAGAGAACTGGTCTGGGAAATGACTGACTGAAGTGCCTGGTTTTGGCTCTCAGGAGAGAAATGCTTTAGGAAGCTTTGATTCTGTTTTGATAAATAATTGGCTTAGAAATAACATTTTTTTCAGTAAGAACTTGTAACATCTGTTCCCCGAATACCGTGTTTAATGTTGACTAGACTGTGGTATCCATATCTAGAGGAAATGGAGCTATTTTTAGTCTTAAAATATTTTATACTATTATTAACACTAGAAAACATGATTTGCCCCAGAATACTAACTTCAGAGATGGGTTGTTTGGTGAAAGGGATGGCATCGTGATAGCTTTAAATATTCAATTGGGCTCGCCTTTCCAAATTGGCTGTCCCTGAAATGTCAAGATGAAAACAAAAGTATTATTTATCATTGGGCATTTATTAAGCTGTTGTAATTTTGTACGTATTAATTGTGTGTCAGTTAAGTTTGTGATTAGAAAGTTGCTGGGGTCCTCACCATTGAGCATTTTTAGGAAGCCAGCCAACCCAGTGCAGCAAATACCTCTTAGGAAATAATTTCTTCTTCCATTTGAGATAACTTAAAAGTTCAAAGCATTTGTTACATGGAAGTAAGGACTGACTTAAGCCAGTGTTCCTCTCATTAGTGTTTGCCCCAGGGTGTGAATTTGATTGCCTTTTGACTTACCTGGCAAGCCTGTGCAGTAGCCATGCAGTGGTCCATGGTGAGTCATGTAATTAAGCCAGACACAGAGTTCACTAGAGCTCACCCTGGTTTGGATCTTTCCTACTGCCCTACCCACATTCCGTTTTGTTTGTTGGGTGGGGGTGTTAAATCTTCCCTGGTAATTTCTTGGGAACTTTTCTGGTATTTGTTCTTCTTACTGCTTTATTTAAGAAGATAAAATTTCAGCCACTCGGTGGTGGCACACACCTTTAGACCCAGCACTAAGGACGCAGAGGCAGGTGTATCTCAGAAGTTCGAGGCCATCCTGGAGCAAGTTCCAGTACAGCCAGGGCTACACAGAGAAACCCTGTCTCGGGGGTGTGGGTGTGGGTTGAGGGAAAGGCAAGATAATAGTTTCATTTGGCTCCCTTTGTATGTTTGATTCTAGAAGTCTTCACAGATTTGACTGCACATGTTCAAGAGCTCTGCAACATTTCTGTTGATCATGAAATTAGCTCTTAATAGCCATGAAACAGATGCATCTTACGATGGACTAAGTAGAAATTGCAAAAATCAAAATGCACTTACTACTACTAAGACATTAAATCACTAGATTATGATGTTGGAAAGTCTTAGGAAGAAAACCCTCATGGTTTTAGAGCTTAGATTCATGGTGCAGTCCATCTCCATGTCATCCCTCCTGTACCCCACCCCTTACTTTTGTGACCTCTTCGAAAAGCATCAGGTCTCCTAGATAGAGGCCACACCACTTTGTGATACAGTGCTTATCCAAATGATAAGTGGGCACCTCTAATCCAAAAATCTGAAATCCAGAATGCTTTGAAATCTACCTATCATGTGATAACTAATTTAATGCAAGTAGAAAATTCCTCATCTGACCTTATGTTGACAGGACTCAGTTAATATACAGGCCGCACTAACTATAATGTTACAAAGAATACCTCTAGGTTTTCTGTAACAGGTGCTATATACCATAAATGAATTTGTTTAAATATGGGTCTCATCCCCAAGAGAAAGTCTCATTACAGGCATGCAGATATTCCAGGATCTAAAGTCAGTAGCACATGTGGCCATTTCAGACACACAATACTGGGCCGTGTTTTAGTTACAAGATCACCTATCAAAGCCCCCGTGTTACTGTTTTTAACTTAGAAAAAGTGATCATAATAGGTATAGAACAACTGGAAGGTGTTTAACATTAAGCTTCTGTACCAGTTCACCAGTCACAGTTCATTCATTTCTCTCATCTGACGGTTTTCTGTTACCCTCGACAGTGTTAATGTTAGGAACCAAACAACAGTGCAGTTTCAAGGACTTTTATACTGTGAAGTCAGTTTTTCTTATTTTGTAAGTGGAATGACCATATGACCATTTTGTATGGAATAGGAAGTTTCTGTTTCTCATTTCTAGTTTTTTGTTTATTTGTTTTTGTTTTTTGAGACAGAGTTTCTCTGTGTAGCTTTTGGAGCCTGTCCTGGAACTTGCTCTGTAGACCAGGCTGCCTTGAACTCACAGACATCTGCCATCTGGCTTTTTTCTTTTTTGGGGGTCTAGTAATATTTTTAAAGACAAAAGTCCATTAGAATAGTTGCCAGAGTATTTGCTCATTCTTAATCTTGCCCTTTTTCTTTGTGTTTTATTGTTACTTTTGACACTGTATGGCAGAAGTATAAAGAAGCATATATTGTTAGTGACTTTTTATATTTGCATAGTTCTTTGGAAAGCAGTATGGTGGTCATAAGGACATCGTTCTCGTTCTCTCTCTCTCTCTCTCTCTCTCTCTCTCTCTCTCTCTCTCTCTCTCTCTCTCTCTCTCACACACACACACACACACACACACACACACACCCTTTGAGGGAAATTTTCCAAGGAGGAAGAAAAAAAACAAAACCACACATGGCAAAAGTCATATATACAGACATCCAATGTAAGAGTCTTTACAAAAGAACATTGTAAAAGCCCAGGTGTTGGGATGAGGCATGAATGACTCCCTGGCTCAATGTTGTGGTCCTGGTTACATAGTTCAGAGGGTCTAATAATAGTCATATAAGCTCTAAACTAGTTTGAGTGAGCTTGTTTTTTTTGTCTGTTTGAGGGTGTGGAGTATGCTACAGATCAAACAAACCAGGCCTTTGTGTATAAGTATTCTATCACCAAGTTTACTCCTCAGTCCTGAACTTAAGTTTTAAAATTTAGAGCACAGACCTGTGTATTTAGTGTGTGAGGGCTGTCTGTAGCTGTGCAGAATTGAACATTCTGTTAACACCTCAACACTATCTTTTCTAAAAGGTGGGTCTAGAAGACACAGCTAAAGGAGTGTGAGTAGTGTGAACAGAATGCAATTTCTGAACATGACTAGCGTGAAGCTTAAACAGGACCTTGAATAAATCAACTTCATCTCCTTCCTAGGACACTGCCGTGTTCATTTAAGCTTAGCCTTAAGGGAAACAAGCACCCTACACCATAAGCATGATATTCAAGAACCATTTTTCTTTTTCTAAAACTCTTGTCTTCTGTGCTTGCAGAGTTGAGTTGCCAGGCTTTGGGGAGCTCTTTCTCCTCTTAGCACCCAACCTGTCCATGCAATGCACTCGCTTAACCAAGCAGTGTAGAAAAACAGTAGCTGTATGACTGACACACACACACGCATTCACGCACACTCTGCCAGACTGACTTTTGACTTCCTGGTTTCTACCTCAGCCCCCTTGAAGAGCTCCTCTGCCTCCAGTCCTTAGTTATCCTAGCATGCATTTATGAGGTACTGCTTCTATCAGATGTACTTTTACCTGTGAAAAGAAAGGCTGCTGCTTTTAATAAGCCAGATTTCAAGTTTGCAAATTTAAGCAGTTCCCCTTGCTCCTGTGTAAATCTGAGGCTGTCCCTGAAAGAGTGTTTTCATCAAATGAGTGGGAATTTAAGGGGAGCATAAACTTGGTTCAAGTTTTAGTTATTTTTTTTTAACAAAGTCTATGGTGTTTCTGGAGTGACAGACTTTTTTTACATATACCAAAATATGTTATGGTGTATAGCACTCTGACTTAACAGATGATTAAACAGATAACTTACTAGTGTTTCCCAGAGTTAAAGGATTAACAATGTATTTAAACCCTTTCCTTGGCTTCCACATGGAGTAGTCAGTGTAACTGGTTTGGTTTGATTATCATGTAGATGTGTGAATTGTAAGATCACAGGAGCAACTGATAGGGGAGGGAAAAGGCTCAGAGGCATTGGGTAGTGGAGCATGGTGGAGGCTCTGGGTGCCACTGGATGGGGTTTCACAGTGATCAGTCACCCTGCCTGTAGACTTGGTGTGTGCACTGGGGGTAGGGCTGCCCAGTGGAGTTGGGGAGGTGGAGCTGTGGAGAAAGGTAGGACTAAGTTCCAGAAATGGCTGTGTCTGTGCTGTATAGGTCTTTATTGTGATGGCCAAGGGATTACCAGTAGGGGTGTGAAGTGATGCTGACAGTATTAAGTTGATTAGTCAGCTAGCTGAAGGACGGAGGGAGGGAAGGATTTAGGGCAGGAACAGTCCAAGCAGAGGGTGAGGTTCTAGAAGATAAGGACAGGTGCAGAGAGAGAGAGTGTCAAGAGTGCACAGGTAGGACGGTCTGGCTTGATAGTTGAACATAGAAGCGGAAGGAAGTGGCAGTCAGGAAGAGAAGCCTGACATGGAGCGACCCTGTATGAACAGAGCTAGAGAAGCCACTCCAGTTGAATGTCCAACCAGATGTGCTCACATGGGCCTTCCCTGGGTAGCAGGATGGAGAGAAGAGCCAGCCAGCAGCTGCTCTAGGTTGTCCCCTTACCTCTCTCTAGGACTAGGGAAACAGAATCTAGCCATGCCTCAGCTTTCCTGCTTAAAGCGCAGTTCTGCCCGCCACTGCCAAGAATTGCGTTCTTGGGCAGATCACCAAGCTTGAACCAGAAGAAAGTTGGATAGGGCCTGCAATCTGTTAGTTCTGCTGTATTCAAGGAGAATGTAGAGAAAACAGGTTTTACTCAGTTTATGTTCACAAATGAATATAACCACCTTCCCAATCCTGATGGTAAGACTAGTGAGGTGCCCTACTATTTCATAATATGCCTGTTCCTCTTTCTCAGCCCCTAAGGAACAACTGAGCAGTGATGACTGCTGCTCTCAAGTGTAATCTTGCTGCCATAGTTTGACTTTTCAAGAGAAGCAAGATGCAGGATGGATTTGAGTCCTTCCTGTGTCCTGTGACTGTTCCCCAGCTTTAATTCATAATACAGTGTAATAAAGATCTAATGTGCTCTCCAGAATGACATCTTCTATTTCAAAATCTTCCCAAGTGGTACGTACCCCTACTCCATTTTTGGTGTGTTGAAGAACTTATTTGGGGACTGAAATCTCCAAATCTCTAACTTCATTGCTTCACGTCCAGTCATCTCTCCTAATGCCTCCTGGACTTAGTCTTGTCCTTCTGTGCTGGTGATCTGGAACCTACCAACCCAGATTCAGGAACTCAGAATGGTATCTTCCTCTCCTGTCTCATAGCCACATTTGCTTCAGCCATCATTGTGACTTCTGATTAAACACAAAATTCTTAAATGTGCTTAGTCACAAGAGAGTCTGGGTGAAATCATGAGTTTACAACCAAAGTCTTAGAGAAATGCCTGTCTCATCTCTCCCACTGTGGACCATTAAGATAGGAGTGGTTAGCAGAAGTAAAAGCCTTGAAGAGAACCCAACCAGGTGTACAGTGGCCACCGTGAGCCTTTCCCAGCCACATGCTGTTTGCAAGTGGACAGCATTCGAAAACTTAGTAAACTGTGTTGGGATTTCACAGCGAGCAGCCACCCTGTCTATTACTGGAGCTTCACTTTGCTATCTGGACTAGACTTGATCAAAATACGATGCTAATGTAAAGAGACTGATTATGTGAGTTTCGTGCTTTTAAGAATTTTTTATTATTATTATTATTTAATTTTTTGAGATGGCCTTTCTGTGGAGCCAGCCCGTGACTATCCTGGAATAGTGTTGTGTAATGTGCCTCTGCTTCCTGAGTGCTGGGACTAATTGTTAAAGGAGAGAGACCTAGAAACTGGATTTTCATTTTGTAGTTCTTTTCTTAAGCACTTGTTTAGATGAGTTATTACTGAGTGGTAAAATTAGTTTTTTTTTTTTTTTTTTTTTGTTTTGTTTTTCGAGACAGGGTTTCTCTGCGTAGCTTTGCGCCTTTCCTGGAGCTAACTTGGTAGCCCAGGCTGGCCTCGAACTCACAGAGATCCACCTGTCTCTGCCTCCCAAGTGCTAGGATTAAAGGCGTGCGCCACCACCGCCCGGCAAAAATTAGTATTTTTTAAGCAGTCCGTGGATATATAAAAATAATAATTTTATATAAAAAATTTAAGTGTTATAATTTGGCTTTTTATTTCTTTTGGTAACAATCTCATATAGCCCAGGTTTGTCTCTACCTCACTGTGTAGCCAAACATAACTTTGAACTCTGATCTCCCTTCCTCCACCTTCTGTGTGCTGGCAGTACAGGTATGCACCACTGCACACAGTTGATCAGTACTGGGTTGGAGTCCAGAACTTCTTGCGTGCCAGGCAAGCACTGCTAACTGAGCCCCAGCTCCAGTCCAAGTCTGTTATCATTTTGCTTTGTTTTTATTTTTATTTTTTACAGCTTGCATTTTATTAACTAAGTCTTTTAAAGCCACAAAACATTGAAGGTGTTTGATAGTTTGTCCCTAAAATTTTAAATATACTACAGAAATATGACCTGCTACAGAAATCTTCATTTCAGTTTGTCTCATGAGGCAGTTGAGGGGTGTTGTTCTCAAGGCTTTTCAGTGTTTGCATTTGATGCATTTTCTTGATTGTTACTGTTGTTTAGGAAAACTGAAGCTGTGTAACTCAGTAGATGCCAGAAAATTACTAGCAGTACATTGAGTTATTTGTTTAAAATCATATTTTACTTTGGCTGTCCATTTACAATTTCAAGTGATGGTATGTGATTATGAAAGATTACCAAGTTTTTTTTTCTCTTTTGTAATTTAATGTGAAGTTACTAGGAAAGTAAATTCTCACATCTTTTCTTTTGCTTTTAGGATTTTCTCATTCCGCGTTTACCTTTGGTATTGAGAGCCATATAAGTCAGTCCAATATAAATGGTGCCCTTGTCCCACCTGCTGCATTGATCTCTATCATCCAGAAAGGCCTACAGTATGTAGAGGCAGAAGTTAGCATAAATGAGGTAAGGCAGATGAGTTTCATTTCAAACGTTGATTCTGATTCTTAATGTGTTTATTTGTTCAGTATGTGACCTTGATTTCACTGGGTTCAGACAGATTAAGGTTATTGTTCCTAATGTACAGCAGGTTGCACCAGCTGTGCATGTGGGCTTCTACACAGTGACTGGTGTCCCTAGGTTATTCCTTTGGGGAGGGAGGGAGAGGCGGGACGGTTATGCTTTAAGTAAACGCAAGGAAATAATTTTTAACACATAAGAAATTTTGCTGTGTAGTACTGGGAACAAATTGATGGCAAGGGGTTGGAAAGCCATTGTTACTTTCATGTACCCTTATGGAAGCCAATTATATACAGTTGTTGCCAATTCTTGCTGCTCAGAACTGCATGTCTGAGGTTCATGTGTAAGTAGTATGTTTGTTTCAGGTATTGGCATGCTGCTGGTGCCTGAGGCAATCTTACTTGCTCCCTAATTCTATAAATCAGCTTTGTAACAAAGCCAAACTCATTTACTTTTGGACTGTACAGGTGGATACTGGGAACATGAGGTGCTGAGACAAGGATCTTACGGTCTTCAAAACACTCGCTGCCTTCTCTTTCCTAGAAGTCTGCAGAACTTTGCTCTAGCTAGAAAGTTTAATATATATCCAGGATTCAGGACATGTTGAGGAATTCCCTTTATTTTTTACTTGAGAAGTGAACATGCCCCACCCCCAACCCCCAAAGTAAATGGAAGGATTTTAGCTGTTTAAAGCAGTCCAGTCACTTGTTGGTATCCTCAAGGATGGGTCCCACATTGCCACAGTTAGCACCATCTGCAGGTGCTCTAGACTTACACCAAATGGCAGTTTGTATATCACACACATCTAGATCACGTGCATGGTGTGATTGTTACCCTGTAATGTTTAAAGAAAACCAACAAGGAAAAGATCTGCCCTGGTTCTGTACAGGTGCACGTATTTACTCCAAGGCCTGGATTCCGAGTAGTGATGGAGACGCTGCCTCCTTGTTTATGACCTAGTCTTCCTGGTTGATGTTTCTACTGGCAGCCTTCTTTACCTGAACTCTTTGTACTTGCATTGTATTACCTGTTTAAGCTTTTATGGGTGCCCTCTTAGTTAAGCAGGATCTAGTGAAGCGTCGTAGATGCTGTCTACATCTGCCTCTTGCAGTACTCTTCTTCCCTCCCCTCCTTCCTGTTAAGGCTCAGAAATTACCAGTTTTCCCCCAGAACGAAGCCCTTCATTCTGTTAGTGGAATGCATGTCACCCTCAAAGCTGCATCTCATTTTTCTTTCCTCATTTTCCAACCTCAGGATGGCACCTTATTTGATGGCCGACCCATCGAGTCTCTGTCCCTGATAGATGCTGTTATGCCCGATGTAGTCCAGACAAGACAGCAAGCCTACAGAGACAAGCTTGCACAGCAGCATGCAGCCGCTGCTGCCGCTGCCGCTGCAGCCACTAACCAGCAAGGATCTGCAAAAAATGGAGAGAATACAGCAAATGGGGAGGAGAATGGAGCACATACCATCACAAGTAAGCTAAGACTGTTTAGAGACTCTCAGAAAACACTTTGCCTTACCAGAATGTCCCATTCTTAGAGCTGAAATGATACCCAGTGTTTACCTCTATCCCCAACTTACATCACACAGTTCAGATTTTATACCTAAGGTTCCAAAAAGCTAAATTCACTGTATATTCCTTTTTAGATGTTTCTGAACCCCTTTTCTATTCTTAAATGAATTTACAATCTGCATTTGATTTCTAGGTAATATTTGCAATATTCTCTGTTAAACATATAGTAAGGCTCTGACATTGAGTAATCGAGATGTATCTCATGTTATATGAATGATATCAGCAACCCCTACTGGTAGAAACTCAGAATCGTATTGTTGTAGACTGCTTAAATCAGCCACTTTATCATCTCAGCCGTGCTGAGGTTCACTCCTTTTTATCCATCCCTTTTCTCGCTTGCCACTTCCGTATCCACTTCTGTGTGCATGAACACTCACACAGTTAAAACTAATACAATCACACTTGCTAGAAATGTGATTACCTCTGACAAAGACTGTTGCTTCTTATGATGCAGATAATCACACCGACATGATGGAAGTAGATGGGGATGTTGAAATCCCTCCCAATAAAGCAGTTGTGCTTCGGGGCCATGAATCTGAAGTTTTCATCTGTGCCTGGAACCCTGTTAGTGATCTCCTGGCATCAGGGTAGGTTTTTCAAAACAGCTTCTAGATGTTGGGTATTATTTTGTTTGGTTTTAGACAGGGTTTACTGTTTAGCTGAGGCTAGCCTTGAACTATTGACCCTCCAGAGTCCTGGGATTAATAGATGTGCTTCACTGTACAATGCCATTTAAGGTGACCTTACTGAGTGGAAAGCTGTGTATTTTTTTTATATTTATATATATATTTCACTTTCCAGAAACTTGTTGCTTCCTTGTGGTCATGTTGCCTTAGTAAATTAGTTGTGTGTGTGTGTGTGTGTGTGTGTGTGTGTGTGTGTGTGTGTGAAGTAACTTTAGAATTACTTGGTAGGAGCTCTAAAATGTAGAACAGGAAAAATATTAGAAACGTTTATGCCTGGTAGTCTAGTCTGCTTCTTATTCAGATGCTAAATGTATGGGTTGAATTCTGGAATGCTTGAGAGTGTCATGAGAATTGAAACCTGCGGTTGGACTTTGAAGGTCTGGAGACTCCACAGCGAGAATATGGAATCTGAGTGAGAACAGCACAAGTGGTCCCACGCAGCTGGTGCTCAGACACTGCATACGGGAAGGAGGACAGGATGTTCCCAGCAACAAGGATGTCACCTCTCTAGATTGGAATGTGAGTGCTCTCTTCTTGTTTAAGTGGTCTGTGAGTGAAGGCTCCATGTTCCTAAAGTCCTAATCAGAACTAAAAATACTTAGGAAGAGTTTACTTTTCACTTCCGTATTAAAGTATTTTGATGCCCTTCTAATCTATACCTGCCCCTGCCCTCACTCATGGGCATATGAAAATGTTCTGCAGAGGGATACTCTCAGTACTACTCCACAGTGGTTACTACCAGTGCTCAGATTTGGGGTGGGCCTTTAGAAGAATACTGGCTTCATCAGGGAAGGGTGATGCTCACCTTTGTTGGCACTCACACGTAGATAAGGGTCTCTTGTGCCTGGGACATATTTGTAGTAATTAAATGGCCTTAATTGTATAATGAACAAAATGTATTTCCCTGGCAGAGTGAAGGTACACTTCTAGCAACTGGGTCATATGATGGATTTGCCAGAATATGGACTAAAGACGGTATGTATTTTTCTAACTTTATTGATTTTCTAAGTTATAAAATTTGAAGTAATTTTAAAGGTTTTTTTGTTTTTTTAACTTTAGGTAATCTTGCCAGCACCTTGGGGCAGCATAAAGGCCCTATATTTGCATTAAAATGGAATAAGAAAGGAAATTTCATCCTAAGTGCTGGCGTAGATAAGGTAAATGAACATTTAGCTAAGCTCTATAAGGACTGTATTTGAAAGTAATTGTTTTCTTTGCTGATAGTCACTTAAACAGACTTTAGTTTATTCAAGTATGAATTAGTAGCAGTAATAGAAATAATTTCTTGTTGTCTGCTTGTTCTCCCGAATCGACTCATCATAGCTTTTGTTGATATGACCACTCTTCATTTTTGCTGGGATTGGAACCTAATGAGATGTCATCATGAAGTACTCTGTGCTTTCCCAGTTTATCTCAGTGGTGACCGTGGCTTTAGAGAGACTCCCGTGGCCATCCATGTTCTCCTGTGCTTATTGAAACAGTTCCTTCCATGCTCTGGGAAGTGAATAGAAACTGGTTGGAACTGGCTCCTCTCTCCTTCAGTCCCCCTCTGCCACACCTCCCTGAAAGGAGGTTGGTTTAAGACTTTTGATTCAGCAAAGAACAGGCTGGATGGATGCTGGGGGAGGGGGCATGAACTGGCTTAGACTTAGAGTGTTAGTGAGTGGTTTTAACAAAGGATGCAGGAGTCTGGGGATGGAGAAGAGCCAGTACTTGTGTCTGTCCCAGGCAGCTTCAGGACCTGCCTGTAGTGGTGTCAGAAATGTAAACAGCCTTTTTTTATTTTTTTGTTGACCAGCTTCATAAAAGAAACGTTTCAGTATTTCGAACTAGGTGATTTCACTATAACCTTATAAGTCCAGAGCTGTAAAAACTCATATTAAATGCACATTGCAGTGAAATCTTTTAAGCAGTTTAATACAATGTCAGACACTTTGTTGACAAACAATAATTGTTACTGAAAGTAAGTTGGTGAAAAATCACAGGAAAGTTAAACTGCATCATGATCATTTCCCGTGACCTGAGTGTGAGTGTAGATGGCCTTGTGCTGGGAGGAGTCAAGACCGTGAAGAGGAAGTTCATTCTAAAGTTTCATTCTGCCTCAGGACAGTCAGGCATCCATTCTTGAACTCACACACTCTTTAACATCAGAGAAATTAATTTTTCTTTTCCTTTTAATCTCAGACTACCATTATTTGGGATGCACACACTGGTGAAGCTAAGCAGCAGTTTCCTTTCCATTCAGGTAAATCTTGACAATGCACACGGAAGGTGAAGCGCTCTTCTGTTTCTCTAATTAGAGTTTTGGCCTCGTGGAAGTCATTCAGGACCTTGAGTGTCAGGCAGCATTCTTAGTGCCAGTTCTCTTAGGAGGTGTGCCACAGCTTTCAGATGGTTCCTTTTCAGAGGATCAGCAGGTTTTCTGTGAAGTGTACCGTAAAGAAAGCACCCGAGTGGTGTGGTTAGGGGTGGTGTTGTAGAATTGGAAGGTCTGGCCATGAATGTACATTCTCCACTTGAGAAGCTCCCAAGTCACTTAACCTTTGGAGCCTCATTTTCACTATATGTAAGTGAGGGTTCTTGATAGCTATTTATTTATTGCAAGGATAAGAAAAATGTCTTAGGTGGGAATAAATTCAACTATTAACAGGTTTACACATTGCTGTCTTATGCATTTTTGATTGATGTGTCTGTGCAATCAAAGATAGGCTTTCTCTGTCTTCTGTGGGTTTCTTCCTGTGCTGTGTACACCCATGTTCTGGGCAGGTAGCTCAGTGCCATCAGTTCCTTCAGCCTGGAACCACTGCACCTGTTCTGATTGACTAATTCTGTTATCTGAGAAGTAAGGGAGGATCAAAATCTTGCTACATATCCCAGGCTGGCTTCAAACTCATAACACTCTTCCTTCTTCAGCCTCTAGAGTATTGGAGTTATAGGTGTGTACCATTATGTCTGGCTTCTTAGTGAATGTCTTGATTTCAGTGACTACATAATGTTGACTGCAACAAGATTCATGAGGACGGTCAGAGCAGTCGTTTTAGCATTACCTGATAATAGTTGCTGCTTGGAGACTTGTGCTCTGAGGTTCTACACTGGAAACTGAGCAGGTGGCGGTGGTTATCATCCTCATGTCTTTAGTAATGAACGGCCACTTACAAAGAGCTAGAAGTACAGCTGTGGCCAAACAACTAGGAGCAGAATGGTTTTCAGTGTGATCTGGGTAGAGTGGTTTGCAGACGTTGTGTTAGACACCGAATATTTTAACTCTTACCAGAGCTTACCACACTGATTCACATTTATACAGCACCCTTATTACCTCTTCTGCTTCTGTTCACCCTGGCTTCTAGTCCTTTCCCAGGTAGACTATTCTTTGGTCTCTGGGTAGTCTCACATTTCTTCATACTTCCTGGGAGTGATATAAAGTTGGGGGGGGGGGGGTGGGGGAACGTGTGCATGCTTAGCCACAGTGCAATGAACGCCACCCATTTAAGGTGTTCCTCAATATATTTTCTCAGACTTCTGACCCGAGCTTGCTGAGGGATAGAATTAAACCTCTGACCATTTGTTCCTACCTCGTGTATGCATGTGCACATGTGTGTTATGCGATACTAGGCTAAGGGATATGATACTCTTTTATATAGGAACCAGAACACAACGAAATAAGAACCTGAGAGGGAGGGGTTGGGATGAAGAGAGAGAATGGGAGGGAACTGAAGTTTTTCAAAATAAGAAGTTTGTATTTTAACAAAGTTCTGCTGAGAAATAATTGACATATAATGGACTGGATGTATTTGCCTTGTAATTGTTACATATGTATATACCATTGAAATCACCATCACACTGAAGGTACAGATACACCTGTTATCAGGCTCCCTCCTGCTTCTCTGTGACGTCATTCTCCAGGCAGTCACATTTGGTCACAAATTTTAAAAATAATGAAAAACTCTGAGCAGCATTGGCGGAGATATTTAAAATGGCCAATAAGGCCATTAAACATGCCAGTGAGTTGTCAAAGAACAAATTTTTAAAAAAGAAAAATACTAGTAAGAAGTAAATATGCCTTCTTCTTTATAGGTTTATTCTTTGCAAAAAATCATGGAATGCATGTGGATTAATGAAAATAAATCAGAATAGAGGAGAGAATTTTTCATTTTAGCTTTAAGACTTTTAAAACTGTATGATAAAAGTATCATACTGGGAAAACTACTTAACCTTTCTCAGCTTCCTCTAACTGTGTAAAGTGTGACCATAATAATAAACAGACCTTTCACGTATCGGGTTTGTTTTAGGTTAGATTTGTGGTCCCAAAGAACTTACACTTCTTGGCCTCTCAAGAATGCCTGTTCCCTAGCGTTTCCCTGGGTTCCAGAGCGAGGCACTTTGATCTTAACACTCAGTTCAGCGTTCCTAGCTGAATTTCTTAGTTACGCAGTTTGTCTGTGTCCCTGAACTCAAGGTATGTCCTTCTAAGTGCAGCTCGCTGTTTGCCATCCGCCTCCCATGTTTGCAGCCACTCGGGCTCTCATAGGCAGTGTCAGATAGTTGGCCTTCTTCATACTTTTTCGTGTGTAATTATCTATTTTCTAAAATAATTAAAAAATTCCAGCTACCTCCTCCTACCTTATTTCCCACTTCTTAGTGTTAGAATTTTTTTTTTTAATTAAAGAAATAAATTTAAATACCATTTAAAAGAATGGTAGTTCATGTTAATATTGCAGTGTTTACTGAATCAAGATTTTGGCAGGAAGACGGTTTATACTTGGGGATCCAAGAAAAGGACTTCAGCAGAAGGAAGTCATTGTAGCAGTGTTGGGAAGAGGGACCATTAGGGGCAGTGAGGTCACCCAGAGAGGAGCAACTGCAAGAGAGAGACTGCAGAGCGATGGAAGGTGCTGCTAATCCAGTGGGAATCTGAGCCACCGAGAAGAGGCTGCCCAGTAACAGCAGGGTCCATTGAGAAACCCAGGCTGAGCAAGTGGCAACAACATGTGTCTAGGGCTTTGGGCTCCTGACGCTCTCTTCTCTGAAGTACAAGCAGGACTAGGAACCACAGGAACTGGAGGGCAGCTTGTTAGCCTTGTGGTCAGGGTGAACCTGAGGGCAGCCTGAAGAGAACTGGCATGCCAGCAATCACATGCTGCTGACCAGGGTGGCCACAGCCTCTGGCTGATGGCAGGTTGCACTCCCTGGAAGTCATACCTAGCCAAATGTGAGAGTGAAGTAAGAGATGGGTTTAGGAAATTTCTGTGAAATGCAAATGGGGAAATATCCTTCACCTTCCTCTTTCTTGTCTCCTAGTGGGGTTGACAGACTAGCAAGGTTCAGAAAATAGCTTTTTCTAGTTTGGCAGACCATAGAATTGTGTCTTACTGGGGCTAAGTCTAAATGTGCTATTATTTCCCCTGTGAGAACCCCTTAACCACAGCTGCCTGGAGGATGAAGACAGTGTTCTCCACATGTTCACACTTAACCCAGTTACAGAGCCATCGCTGCTTGCTGCAGGGGAGATGACATCTGCAGTCCTCTCTGAGCTGAAATCGGGATGTATACTAAATTCTAGCCAACTTTTGGACTTCAGAGATTTTAAATTTAACCATTTTAAGAGTCATTTGATTTTTCTTAAAAAGGAATTTTACAAGACTTATTTAGAAGGAAATATATTTGTGAATTGTGTGCAGTGTCCTTGTTTCGGGGGAGTAGTTAGTTAACAATGGCAGTGACTCTGAGCACCTTTTATCTGAGTTGCAATCTGTAACATTCTTCCTACAAGCAGCTCCTTGCTTGGTCCTGGCAGCAAGTGGTGTTGCCCCAGGGTCAAAACAATAGCAGTGATAAAACCAAAGCTTCTGCCGATCATACATGCACAGGTAAATAAAATAGAAATAAAAAGAGTTAATCACCAGTCTAGACTTTTATTGTTATACAAAAGAGAAGCCAAGACTCAGTGCACCGGTGTGAGTGATTGAACACACTGACCACACAGCCGAAAGTTATTGGCATTTTTGATACTTAGATAGCTTTATCTTTTTAAATTTTTTCTTTGTACCTTAAAAAACATAAAGTAGGGACTGAGAGATGGCTCAGTGGTTAAGAGCATTGGCTGATTTCCAGAGGACCTGGGTTCAATTCCCAGCACCCACATGACAGCTCACAATTGTTTATAACTCCAATTCTAGGGGATCTGACATCCTCACACAGATATACATGCAGGCAAAACACCAGTTCACATTAAAAACAAATATTACACACACACACACACACACACACACACACACACACACACACACACACACACATTGTATATAAAAGTGCAAAAGGATATTTACTGCTTAGAACTCTTAATATGTAGCCATGCTTCAGAGCTAAACTCGTGTGTGACCCTTCTGTGCACAGTGCAAGCCTAACCTGTGTTGCTTTCCAGCCCCAGCACTGGATGTTGACTGGCAGAGCAACAACACCTTTGCATCTTGTAGTACAGATATGTGCATTCATGTCTGCAAATTAGGACAAGACAGACCTATCAAAACATTCCAGGGACACACGGTAAGAAGTCATTTCTCTCCTGTAAAATGATTATTTTGAGCAAGTAATATTTCAGAATAGTTTTTGAGTATGCATATTAAATAACAGCCTGTTCTATAAAATGAAAATATAAATATTTACTGCTGTTTTTAGAATGAAGTAAATGCTATCAAATGGGACCCAACTGGCAATCTCCTGGCCTCGTGTTCCGATGACATGACCTTGAAGGTAATTCTGGTAGTGCGTGCTTTAGGGTGGGGTGTGTTCCATATGTGGCTAGGCATTTTCAGGTGCATTTTTTTTTTTTTTTTTTGTTTTTGAGTCAAGGTCTCATAATGTAGCTCAGATTGCTCTGGAACTCAACTATGTAGACCAGGCTGGCCTTGAACTCAGAGTCTGCCTCCTGAATGCTGGGATCAAAAGCATGTACTACCTACCACATCTGGTTTAGGCTTTTTAAAATGTCCTTTTGATACTTAAAACCTAAATGGAAGACTTTTAGCTTTTTTATGGTTAATATTTTCCCCTTGGAATACTCGGATATGTGACTATCGTAAATTCTATTAATAGAATGGCTGTGCAGGTGTATTGTGCTGCTGTACTTGTCACAGTTCTCACTGGTAAGGAGGCAATAAGAGCATACATTAATCTATAAGAGACTTCGGAAGAAAATCTATACACACAGTCACGGAGGCTGGGACTTCCTATTTGCTGTCTTCAAACTGGATGCCCAGGAAAGCCAATGTCTTAGTTACTTTTCTATTGCTGTGCTAAGATACCATGACGAAGGCAACTTTTAGAAGAGTTTATTGGGATGAGTCCTTGACCACTGTGGCAAGGAGCATGGTGGCAGGCAGGCATGGCACTGGCCTATATCAGCAACTGTGACCGCAGAGAGAGAACTTAAATGGGAATAATGGGGTTTTTAAATCAGAAAGCCCACCCCAGTGATAACATAGTCCAACAAGGCCACACTTCCTAATTCTTCCCAAATAGTCCCACCAACCGGGGACCAAGCATTTAAATATATGAGCCTACCGGTGCTGTCCTCACTCACACCTCCACAGCCAGGCTCGCAGTTCCAGACTTGAAGCTCAAGGCCTGAGAAGCTGGAATGCCAGGGCTATAGGGTAACAGCTCAGTCATGAAGCTAGAGAAGATAGTGGTCGCTCTCTACATAAATACTGCCTGCCTATATGGAGAATGCAGTCTGCTGTGTCCTTTCTTACTGAGAAACATGGGCAAATAATACTTGGCCAAGTATCTGGATTCTCCATGACTCAGTCAAGTTGAGACAGGGTACTAACCATCCAGGAACACAAATGTGATGTGACTAAAAGCAAAACTTAATACCTTTCATACCACAGGAAGTGAAAACGTAATTGTCAAGTAAAGACTAGCCTAGTGCCAGTCTCTAGAATGACTGAATGTTTGTGCCTCCTTATGCCACACATGGTCTCCTGAAAACATTTTATCCTCAACCTTGCAGGATCAGTGACTGTAGTCACAACCCTTAAAAGTAGGATAGTCGGCCGGGCGGTGGTGGCGCACGTCTTTAATCCCAGCACTCGGGAGGCAGAGCCAGGAGGATCTCTGTGAGTTCGAGGCCAGCCTGGGCTACCAAGTGAGTCCCAGGAAAGGTGCAAAGCTACACAGAGAAACCCTGTCTCGGAAAAAACCAAAAAAAAAAAAAAAAGTAGGATAGTCATGCAGGGAAAAATCACTTTTACTGTGTACAAACTAGGTGTTCCTTTCCCTACCTTCACCCTGAGAATCAAATGGAAGACTTGGATGTGCTAAGAAAGCATGCCAATGCTGAGCTGCATCTTTCTCCTTTGTATTTTTGAGTCAGAATCTCACTATGTAGCCTATGCTGGTCTTGAATTTCAGGTCCTTCACATCCTACCAAGCACTGGGTATAGGCCTATACCACTACACTAGCTTAATTGTCTTGTCTTTGGGTTTTCTTCTTATGCACATGCATTAAAGCTTATTATTTTGTCGTCTCCCCCTCCCCCTCCGCCCCCCAAGCTGAGGACCGAGCCCAAGGCCTTGCGCTTACTAGGCAAGCGCTCTACCACTGAGCTAAATCCCCAACCCCACATTAAAGCTTGTACTGTGGAAGGAGGCCAGTATCCAGAGAAGCTTGTGTCATGGATTGAGTGAGCTTCAAGCTGAACAGCCTGGAATTAGACACCTCAGGCTCTAAATTGGAGCTTTTCTTAACCTTACAAAGAATTTGAAGTCACAGAAGATTCCAAAGCAGAAGTAGAATGGGTGGTGTGTTATGAACAGCAGGATGATAAACCTCAGGAACAGAGTTCTAGATCAAGAAAATGACCAAAGTAGATAGAGAATGTAAAGAAGATTGGAAGAGGTATGTCAGGCTTGCCTGTGCTGTTGAAAAGACCAAAGAAAAAGTTGTAGAAATGTGTGGTCAGATTCATTTCCTATGACTGTGTATAACTAAGTTACAAAGCACTGTGGTATTGTTCTCTTAGCTGTTTACAGCATTGAGAGAGAGAGAGAGAGAGAGAGAGAGAGAGAGAGAGAGAGAGAGAGAGAGAGAGAGAGAGAGAGAAGAGAGAGAGAAAAGAGAGAGAAGAGAGAGAGAGAGAAAAAGAGAAAAAGAGAATGTACACTGAACCCAGAGCCTCACACGATGCTCAGCTGCTCACACAAGTGCTCTACCACTGAATTACTATGTAGCCCTAGTCCAAGGACTTTCTAAATGTTAAGGTTTGTGCAATTTACGGCTATTCAAAACAATCTTAGAACAATTAGAGTTAATTAATTCAGCCTTCAAGTTTTGCAATAAGGAGTATTTGAAGAATTTAATACATTTTTATGGAATAATGTTAAATACATTCAACTACCTTTAAAATTTTTTTTGTGGTCCTTCCTCTGATGTTTAGTTACGTGACTCATTTTGTACAGAAAAGATAGCACTTTTAAATGTATCTGTTGTATAGAAAAATCACCAAGTTTTTTCTTTTGGTAGATTTGGAGTATGAAGCAAGATAACTGTGTCCATGATTTGCAAGCACATAATAAAGAAATTTATACTATTAAATGGAGTCCAACAGGACCAGGGACAAATAATCCAAATGCCAACCTTATGCTAGCAAGGTGATGTGTCTGTTTCACTTTTCTTATTGAGTCTCTCACGAATAAAAACTGGGAAAATATGGCAGAAAACAGGGAGCACGTCTTGTGGGGAATATATCTCAATGGGAACCTTTAGCCATGGTATTTTTAACATTAGTATTTCAGGGCTTAATGGCTTTTTTTAAAAAAAAAAAATTAATCTGTTGAATAAAACCCAATAATTAGGCTTGGCTTGTATTTATAATCCGGCGCTTAGGCCAGTGTGCCTAACATAGTAATTAACTTGGGCTCTATAGTGACCCTATTTCAGCAGAACATACAGATCATTGGGGCATAAAATAATAAAACTGTTGCGTCCACAGCTTTTTTTTAAAGAGAGATAAATCCCCAAATAACAGTCAGTTTAATACTCAGAACCATGGACCGAAAACCAGGACCATTGGGAGGATAGTGAGTGGGCAGGAGCCAGGGCTTCAGCTTTTTCCTGTTTCCCTTCCAGTTTTTACAGTACTGGGATTTTAACAGTGTAATCTGCTAGCCTTTAAGGATTGGCAGAATGTGGGAGGCTGCGGACAAGGCCAAGAGAATATTTGATTACTTATAAAATTTTTCCCCTTCCATTTTCAGTGCATCCTTTGATTCTACAGTTAGGTTATGGGATGTAGACCGAGGGATTTGCATCCATACTTTGACAAAACACCAAGAGCCCGTGTACAGTGTGGCTTTCAGTCCTGATGGCAGATATCTGGCAAGCGGTTCTTTTGACAAGTGTGTGCACATCTGGAACACACAGGTATGTCCCAGTAATTTAAACAGTCAACTACACTTACTGAGTTAAAAGCATTTACCTATTTACTTATAGTTTGGTTATTCCTCATGTAACATTAGTTTAATTCCTAGTTTTAAAAACCTGAGAGTGCCGGGCGGTGGTGGCGAACGCCTTTAATCCCAGCACTCGGGAGGCAGAGGCAGGCAGATCTCTGTGAATTCGAGGCTAGCCTGGTCTCCAAAGCGAGTTCTAGGAAAGGCGCAAAGCTACACAGAGAAACTCTGTCTCGAAAAATCAAAAAAAAAAAAAAAAAAAAAAACCTGAGAGTACGTTGGGGGCACTTTATAGCTAAATCAACACTGACTGAAAGTTGCATTTTTCTGCACAAATCAGAATTTAGAATTAGATCTCTTGTTGTTTTATTCTTGAACAGCATAGTAGATATGAAATGAAGAAGCTTATGATGCACTTGACGTTTGTTGAGGTTAAAAGACAAAATTGCATGACTGAACCAGATTTAACACCCTGCTGCCTTTTCAGGGATGGTACTGTAAAGAGATTCCCCCAAAATAGAAGCCAGCATGTTGCTGTTGCTTTCACATTTACAGCTTTTCAGTGTGTTAGCTTGTGTGCTCCGTACACTGCCCTCTGTGTTCTCAAGGTCTTTGTTGGTGTCTGGCATACTAAATACATCACCAGCAACCCTTTCTGTGGTAGATTTCTACCACAGTTAATTTCATGAGTTACTTGGGTATTTCTGTAGATGTAACCAACCGTCTTATTAAATAAGAAACACAGAAACAATGTAAAAGAGAAAGCCGAGAAGTCAGAGCTCAGAGCTAAAATCTCACCCTTCCTCCTGCTGTCCCAGCTTCGCGAAAAGAGACCTACTTCCTGTCGGTTCGTATTTTTAAAGTATGTTGTTCTGCCTTCTCATTGGTTGTAAACCCAAACACATGACTGCCTCGTCACTGTCTGAATGTACAGCCCCCTAGGTCTTAAAGGCATATGTCTCCAATGCTGGCTGTATCCCTGAACACACAGATCTTATGGGATTAAAGGCGTGTGCCGCCACCGCCACACTCTTGCTATGGCTCTAATAGCTCTGACCCTGAACACACAGATATCTATGGGATTAAAGGCGTGTGCCACCACCGCCACACTCTTGCTATGGCTCTAATAGCTCTGACTCCCAGACAACTTTATTTATTAACATACAATCAAAATAATAATTCAGTACAATTAGATTATCACCACATTTCCCCTTTTCTATTTTAATAAAAAGAAAAAGAAAGCAAAAGGTTATAACTAACAAAAGAAAAACTATATACAAAAGTACAATAACTATATACAATATATACAAGTAATAAATACCTAAACAGGTATTTGACAAATCAGAGAAAATAATTCCATTATCTATCCTATTTTGGTAAATCCAAGATGTATCTAATGCACTTTCTATCCTAATTAATTTTCAACTATAACTAACTAATCTTCAACCATAACTAACTAATCTTCAACTCCCTCAGAGACCCAAGAAGGGAATAATAGTAGCTAACAAAAATAAAAACAGGAAGTGCATGCAAGCAACTTCCAAAAAATTTTGTGAGTTGACAGAAACAGCCAGCTGCCTGGGCAGTCACCTGAGGTTTCTCCGCAGTGTTGGGGCATCATCTTCAGCCTATAGGCTTAGTGTATCTGACAGACTCATTTGTGAAGTAGGATGTACACAAGGTCAACAGTTCAACCTCACATTGGGTGAGAGCAGTCCACGTACCAGAAACACCTGAATTCCACTAGTGTTCTGTCATGATTCAGGATTTTAAATTCTGGAAATTGTTGACAGTTTTTTAATTCAGCTGTCCATTCTTCTTGGCTGTGTATATATGGCTTCATCTCAGCATCCCCTTCTTCTCCACATCCCTCTATTAAATGCCAGTCTACTTTTGAGAGGCATGAGCTTTCAGCTGCTGTTCCATTGTACAACAGAATCCATCGGCCCTCTGCCTGTTAAGCTGCCTTCGAAGAAAAGGGCACCATACCTTTTCCGGATGCGAAGGCCACTTCAGGGATGGGGCCATATTGTCCTGGCCTCAGAAGATGCCTTTTGATAAAGCCATAACCACACTTGTTTTGGCAAGAATCAGTAGTCCCTTGTTTCGTGATCTGTCTGTCCATTTTGTCCTGTTGATTCGAGGATACTTTGTTGTCCAGTGGCTAACTTTTGCCAGAATGAAAGTTGACTCCATATGCAGTTTCTTCAATGCCCATATTTTCTCTAAAGTAGATTGGTACTGCCAGGAGCCGACATGTCTCAAAAAAGAAAAAATTTCTAAGTTATTAAAACATTTTAAATGCCATATTCTGTAGATCTCTGAAGGGTTTGAAGATGACCTGTCTAAAACATCTCTGCTCAATTTTTAAAACATATCTAATATGACTACAAGTTCTATGATAATGTCTAACTATTAGCTTTCATTTCTTTATATCCTAATAGTTGATAATAATAACATTCAAGGATCAGAAATTTGCATTACATTGTGAAATGGATGGAATAAATACAATTAGAAATATACATATAGCATTTTCTAACAATATCAGTTTCAAATTTGTGTACAATATAAAACAATTCAATCCAATGTAAAGTATTTAAAACTAGTAATTGTCTTTTTCTTTTCTTTCTTTCTCTTTTTTTTTTTTAAACAAGAACCTTAAATCTAATCTCCTTTGCTTAGCCTTTTTCCTAACCCTTGACAATAACTTGTAACCAACCCCCCTAAATACTGAAAATTATCCCAGACCCAAAACCCATTAAAAAGACCAAAAAACCACCCGCCCCACACCACCTCTTTGGGAATGTGGGCGTCGTATTCTTAAAATTGCTTCCTGCTGGGTATGGGCGAAGTTTTCTTTATCCTGAAAGAAAAATTTTAGGTTAATTGTCAAATTCTAGGAGAGGTAACTATATCCTTCATTATCCAGTCTGTGTATAATGCCAAAGTTGAGGGTTTATCTCAAGTCCTTATTCAAGTAGTCTTTGAGACTGGATCATCTCAGCTAGTCATCTCAAATTTGCTCTGAGCACCTTGTAGTTCAAAGCTGATCTATGGATGATGTTTGTCAGCTTAATGATATTATTATTGTCCACGTGGAATTGTTGTTGTGGGGCCCCATCTTCTTTCTGGAGACTTCAGTTGATGTTAGGCCTGGCCATGATTTCCTGCAGAAAACTGATAAGAGACTCGAACACAAAAACATATATATGCAGCTAGCCTTTTTTCTAGAATTAGTTAGTACTCTATGTGACCATTCATATCTTAACAAAGTTTAAAATGTATATATATATATTAATCTTGTCAATTTTGATATAAAATTTATACTTTGAGAAAAGTTTAAAGAATCAGAATAGAATCAAAGAGTTGAGGTTAGTAATAGAATAGTCCCTTAATTAATTTTGCTTTTGTCCTGTACCATAGCAGAAGATGGCTCTTATTCTGGCATGATACAGGGAGTTTGCATTTTCCTTTTAACAACATGCTTGATTTTAAAGAAGGAGAGAGCCATTCTCCAACTCCAAAGTCAGCTTTAAATTTTAATTGAACTGGGACTATTAGAAAACCAAGAGTGTTAAATCTTTAGAGAAAAGCAGAAACAAACATTTAGGAAGACATAAAATTTTTTTAGATAATATATACCCATACACCGTTTCACTCTGTTTCTTGGGATAGATGATTTGTCCCTTTTCTTCAGTTGTCTCATTTGTCCAGTGTTCTTCAGATTCCTTAACCTTCATTCTCCTAAAAGACAAAAACAAAAACCTTTCCCCAAGACTAATTTTGGGGATGTTTCCTTTTGACAAGTTATTATCTGATTAAATGAAAAGGCATGTGTTATTGATACAAGTTAGTTTAAATTGGATGTTCATGCTGGTTGATGAACTATCACCTCCTCAATTAAGAGGTCTCTCTTGTTCAAATCGAACCTTTATCAATTTTGACGGTACCCACAGCTTATCTTCTCCCGTAGAAACAAAAGCAAAACCACGTCCCCAATGTAATACATACCCTGGTTTCCATTCTGAGGTCAGCACATCCTTAAAGTATATAGGCTGATTTAATTCTGTAGTTTTTTCTATTATCCAATGTCTCTCTGCAGCTGTTGTTCCTTTCTCATTGGCATTCAGAAAATTCAAAGTTAGAAGAGCATTATGCAGTCTATTTCTGGGGGTTTTTGTTACCCATTTCTGTTTATTTAGCATATCCTTTAGAGTTCTGTTTGATCTTTCTATAACTGCTTGACCTGTAGGATTATGTGGTATGCCTGTAATATGCTTTATATTGTAATAAGCAAAAAACTGTTTCATTTTAACAGAGACATATGATGGAGCATTGTCAGTTTTGATTTGTGCAGGTATACCCATGATGGCCATAACTTCTAGCAAATGAGTGATTACAGAATCAGCTTTTTCAGAACTCAAAGCAGTTGCCCATTGAAATCCTGAATAAGTATCGATAGTGTGGTGTACATATTTCAATTTTCCAAATTCTGCAAAGTGAAACACGTCCATCTGCCAGATTTCATTTCTCTGAGTACCCTTTGGGTTACATCCTGCTGGTAATGGCGTCTGATTGTAGAAGGAACAAGTAGGACATTTCTTTACTATTTCTTTGGCTTGTTGCCAGGTTATGGAAAAATCCTTTTTTAAACCTTTACTATTGACGTGATGTTTTTTATGAAATTCTGAGGCCTCCAGCACATTTCCTATCAATAATTTATCAATCTCATCATTGCCTTGTGCTAGAGGGCCTGGCAGACCAGTATGGGATCGAATGTGAGTTATATATAAAGGATGATTCCTTTTCCTGATTGTATCTTGTAATTGAATAAATAGTGAAGTTAATTCTGAAGCATCAGGCATAAATTCTGCAGTCTCAATATGTAACACCACTCTTTCAGCATACTGAGAGTCAGTTACTATGTTGAGAGGTTCTGAAAAATCCATTAATACCAACAGAATAGCATACAATTCTGATTTTTGAACTGAATTATACGGACTTTGAACCACTTTACTTAAATTTTCTGATTTGTAACCTGCCTTTCCTTCTTTGTTGGCATCTGTATAAAATGTACGAACTCCAGATATGGGTTTTTGCCGTACAATTCGAGGCAAGATCCAATCAGCTCTCTTTATAAGATCAATTCTATTGCTTTTGGGATATTTGCTGTTAATTTCTCCCAAAAAATTACTGCAAGCTCTTTGCCAAGGTTCACTTTCTGTCCATAATTTTTCAATGTCCTCCTTAGTTAATGGTACGACAATTTCTGCTGGGTCTATGCCTGCTAATTGACGAAGTCTCATTTTTCCTTTGTAAATCAAGTCAGAGATTTTTTCCACATAAGTTTTTAATTTTTTATTTGGTTTATTTGGTAAAAATATCCATTCCAATATAATATCTTCCCTCTGCATTAATATTCCAGTAGGAGAACGCCTAGAAGGTAAGATAACCAAAATGCAATCCAGCTTTGGATCAATACGATTCACGTGTCCTTCATGCACTTTCTTTTCTACCAAGGCTAATTCTTTCTCAGCTTCAGGTGATAATTCTCTTGGACTATTTAAGTCCTTGTCACCTTCTAAGGTTTTGAACAAATTAGTCAGTTCATCATTTTTTACCCCAACAATAGTTCGTAGATGAGAAATATCTCCAAATAATCTTTGAAAGTCATTAAGAGTCTGTAGTCTATCTCTCCGAATTTGCACCTTTTGGGGTCTAATTTTTTGTAGCTCTATTTTATATCCTAAATAATTAATAGAATCTCCTCTTTGTATCTTTTCAGGAGCAATTTGTAATCCCCAGCGAGGCAAAATTTTCTTTACTTCTTCAAACATTATTTCTAAAGTATCTGCATTTGAGTCAGCTAGTAAAATATCGTCCATATAATGATAAATTATAGATTTAGGAAATTTTTTACGTATCACTTCCAATGGCTGTTGTACAAAATATTGGCACAGAGTTGGGCTATTCAACATTCCCTGTGGGAGGACCCTCCATTGAAATCTTTTAACCGGTTGAGAATTATTATAAGTAGGCACTGTAAAAGCAAATCTTTCTCTGTCTTTTTCTTGTAAGGGTATTGAAAAGAAACAGTCTTTTAAATCAATAACTATGAGAGGCCATCCTTTTGGTAACAGAGTAGGCAAAGGCATCCCAGATTGTAGAGAACCCATTGGCTGAATTACTTTGTTAATTGCCCTAAGGTCTGTTACCATTCTCCATTTACCAGATTTCTTTTTAATAACAAATACAGGAGAATTCCAAGGGCTGGTTGATTCTTCAATATGCTGAGCATTTAACTGTTCTTCTACCAGCTCTTCTAAAGCCTGGAGTTTCTCTGTTGTTAAAGGCCATTGCTGGACCCATACAGGCTTGTCTGTTAACCATTTTAAAGGTAGAGCTGTTGGTGTCTTTGGAAGATCATCAGTTATTGTGCCCTGTTCTTGTATAATATGGATGGCTGGTGACCACTCATTAGAACAATATCTTCTAATATTTCTCTCAGTAACATGTGCTAGTTTATGATTTGTTTCTGAGATTGGAGGGATGTTAATCTGAGTATTCCATTGTTGCAACAAGTCTCGACCCCACAGGTTCATAGTTATGTTAGCCACATATGGTTTTAATTTTCCTCTCTGTCCTTCTGGACCTATACGTTCGAGCCATCTTGCACTCTGTTTCACCTGAGATAATGTCCCAATTCCTAACAGTTGAACGTTTACCTCCTGAAGAGGCCAAGTTGGATGCCAAAATTCTGGTGCAATTATGGTAACGTCCGCACCTGTGTCTACCAGACCAGACAACAAAACACCATTTATTTTTATCGTTAATTTTGGTCTTTGTTCATTAATAGAAGTTTGCCAAAAAATTTTCTTTATGTTTTCTCCTGAATTTTCTATTCTCTCTGTTTCATCATTCTGACCAGCATGATTTATTCCAATAGGCATTTGGTTATTTAATCGCTCTCCAGAGCAGGCATTTCCTCTATGGCTGCCGGAAAGGTTTGAACTGGATTTGCACTGGGGGCCTGCCTGAGGCCCCTCTGGGAGTTTCCCGAAGACTGAGGCAAAGGATTACCCTGTCTGTCCTTTGTTGATCTACATTCGTTGGTCCAGTGTTTTCCCTTACCACACCTTCTGCATACTCCAGAAGGAAGGGGCATTCTGTTGCCATTGTTCCTTGAAGAAACATTGTTTCTGGAAATGACCTGTCTACAGTCCCTTTTCAAATGTCCTTGCTTTCCACATCCAAAACATCTAACACTCCTCAAACCTTTTGAAATTACTTCTCCTACCCATGTATCATCATGCTCATCAGCTTCAACATTAATTGTTTCTCTAATCCAATCTTCCATAGGTGCAGATCTTGCCCTTAATGGCCTGATTATTCTTTTACATGCTGCATTCGCATTCTCAAAGGCCAAAGATTCAATTATTGCCTTACCAGCTTCTGAATCCGAGACCGTTCTCTTTACTGCTGAAGCCAGTCTTTGTAAAAAATCTGTAAAAGACTCTTTTGGGCCTTGCTTCACCTTTGTAAATGACTCAGATTTTTTTCCTGGTTCCTCAACTTTGTCCCATGCATTCAAGGCTGCCGTTCGATATAAAATTAGGGTTTGGACATCATATAAACATTGTGCTTGTGCTGAAGCATATTGGCCTTCGCCCATAAGCTGATCCTGGCAAACTTGTATTCCTTTAGCCCTCCATTGTTTTTCTATGTTTTTAGCCTCATCCTTAAACCAGGTCAGAAATTGAAGTCTCTGGCTGGGTTCCAGAACACCTTGTGCGAGGTCCCGCCAGTCCTGTGGTACTATCCTATTATATGTTGACCAAGTGTTTAACATTTGCTTTACATATGGGGAATGCATGCCATAAGATACTATTGCCTCCTTAAACCTTTTTAAATCCAACATTTCAATTGGAGCCCAAGTATTTTGTGTAGCCATTTGATCAGGCATCTGCTGTACTGTTACAGGATAAATTAAGGGTGACTGTGTGAAAACAGGCTTTCTTTCTGCAACCTTATGATCCCGACTTGAAACAACTTCACTGTTAATTTCTTCTGTCTGAATTTTTACAGGTTTAACAAGTTCTTCTAACGCTGTTATCCTGGCACTTAAATTGACTATCTTTTTAAATATTAAAATGTGGATTATTATAGTGATGAGGTGCATAATTCCACCAATACTAATATTATATAGTTGTTCCATTGCCAGACTGCCTAAAATTTCGAACAAAAACCAATTTTCTTCCAATGTACACATAAAACCCATTTGTTTTTTAATGTGGAAAAAAATTCTCTTTTAGATAGTTTCCTTTAAAATATCTGATATATTATGACTTACCAAATCTGCGTAGAACAGTAGAAATCCGAGGGGATTTTCAAAGCAGCCACCTAGTGTCCCAGGTGTAAATCCAGAGAGAGAGAGAGAGAGAGAGAGAGAGAGAGAGAGAGAGAGAGAGAGAGAGAGAGAGAGAGAGAGGAAAGAGAGAACGCACAAGAAAGCGTAGCCGGCTAAAGCTTAAATGCAGCCACGTGTTCCCTCTTGTGCCGAGTCAAGGCTTGGGTCTGGCTTCCTTAAGCTCCGACCACGTGCGTTGGCTTTAGAGGCAGGGCCCTGTTCGGCAGGGCAGGTCTGAGTTGTTTGTAGCACCGGCTTTAGGCAAGCTGCTCACAGACCTAGGCCCGGGCTAGAAGTCGCTACCCGGACTAGGACGCCAGCAGCTCGGACTAAGAAGCCGATCGCCGCCGGCCGCCGTGTGCCGCCGCTGCCGCTGCCGCCGCCGCCGCCGCCGCCGCCGCGGGCCGCCTGCCGCCCTTGCGGGAAAGCGGACCTGCCGCCAAGCCAAGCAGTTTTTAATGGATTCTTGTCACGTTGGGCGCCAGATGTAGATGTAACCAACCGTCTTATTAAATAAGAAACACAGAAACAATGTAAAAGAGAAAGCCGAGAAGTCAGAGCTCAGAGCTAAAATCTCACCCTTCCTCCTGCTGTCCCAGCTTCGCGAAAAGAGACCTACTTCCTGTCGGTTCGTATTTTTAAAGTATGTTGTTCTGCCTTCTCATTGGTTGTAAACCCAAACACATGACTGCCTCGTCACTGTCTGAATGTACAGCCCCCTAGGTCTTAAAGGCATATGTCTCCAATGCTGGCTGTATCCCTGAACACACAGATCTTATGGGATTAAAGGCGTGTGCCGCCACCGCCACACTCTTGCTATGGCTCTAATAGCTCTGACCCTGAACACACAGATATCTATGGGATTAAAGGCGTGTGCCACCACCGCCACACTCTTGCTATGGCTCTAATAGCTCTGACTCCCAGACAACTTTATTTATTAACATACAATCAAAATAATAATTCAGTACAATTAGATTATCACCACATATTTCCCTTAAGAGCTATATCCTATGACTTAGGAAGGTCTGCACTGAGGAGCTTTGGCCATCTCTGCTTTCATGCCCTACAGTTACTATTCCTAATAGCTTCTTTTCCACTCCTACTGCGTGGCTTATACCACAAAGCATCGTGACTTCTGGGTCATACTCAGCAGAGGTCCAGCTTCTAGGTAGAGGGATGACATGTCAGTGGGGAATGAAGCTGAGTGTCTCCTTACTCAAGGGTGTGGGCTGACTTCTCTGAACATTTTTAAAAATTCATTTTAATTTTACTTTAAAAACTAGCATTGAAACTAAAGGGCTTTGCTATGGCACTTTCTACATACTTTGTGTTTATGGAGCCTGTTTCCCATTCCCGTCTGGTCCTTCCACCTTCACCTCCCTCCAGCACCCATTTCATCTTCATATCACATGGGTTTATTACCTTCTTTCCCTATTAAGATTTCTTTAATCCCTTCTCATAACCTATGGTGTCTATGATGTCACTAGTTCATGAAGTATACTCGGGACCCACATAAACAAAACACTAAAATCTAGGATCCTCTTGAAAGGAAACATTGTTATATTTGTCTTTCTGAGTCTGACATATTTTGCTTAACAATAATTGCCATTTCTACCCATTTTCCTGTAAAATGTTGGTTTTAATTTTTTCTTTAAGTTTACGTAAAATTTCATTCGTAAATGTGCTTTCCTTTCTCTCTCCATTCATCTGTTGATAAACATCCAGGCTGGTTTGATTTCTTGGTCATTTTGAATAGTATAGGAGTAAAGGTGGCCATGCGTGTGTGTCTCAGGTGTGTACTCGCGCCAGCCTGTGTGGTCCTGCCCTTTGACTCCTGTAGTTGTTGGACAAGTTTGCACTCCTGCCAGCGTGCGGGCACTTGTTTTCCTCGTGGCAGCCATTCTGACTGCGGAAACTGGAAGCTCAAAGTAGTTTCAGTCCACCTTCCTCTGATGGCCAAGGATGTTGAAAAATTAGGAAGACATTTATTGGCCTTGTATGTCTCCTCTTTTGTCAGTTACTTATTCAGTTAACCATTTATTGACTGGATGAGTTATTTGTTGCTTTTTTTTTTTTTTAATGTGTTCTCTATTTTTCTGTCTGAAATATGGTTGGCACAGATTTCCTCCTGTTTCCATTTCTGTCTACTCTGCCGAGTGTTGGCTTTGCTATAGAAGCATTGATTTCATGTAATCTCCTTTATCAGTGCTTGGAGTTAGTTCCTGTGTAGTTGAGAGGTCCTTTTAGAGCATGTCCTTTCCTTTTTCAGTTGGATTGTTGGTAGTTTTGGTTATTTGAGAGGTCTCACTTTGTAGTCAGGCTGGCTTTGAACTTGTCCTGCCTCCCCTTCCAAGTACTAATATTAGAAGCATGTTCCTGGTTTAAAATAAAAATATTCTATCTTAATATCTTACTAGATCATGTCTTACCTCTCTTCTTTCATTTTTTTCTTTATGAACATATGCCAAACAATCTCTGTTGTTATGAAATACATACTTAAAACCATCATTTCCAAATTTTAACTTTGTGTTCCTAAAAGAGCACTGGTGTATCCAGCTCAACTTCTGAAAACTGAACAATGATGTGTGCTTGGTAGTGAACATAAATATAAATAATATGGTTAACATAAATATCCAGATTTACTTTATAAAGGTATTTTGCCATGTGTGTTGTAGATATCTTTCTTCTGGTTTTCAAAATGATCTCAACTAAATTGTTTTTATTGACACAGCTAAAGTATTTAACTCCTTTCTGCATCAGTCATGAAGAGTTATCAGCCATTTCTATAGTAAATGTATATACTGTGTGGTAAAATTGTACATAAATGGAACAATATGCCTACATAACTTTTTTTTTTTTTTTTTTAAATTGAGACAGGGTTTCTCTGTGTAGCTTTGGAGCCTTTCCTTGAACTCACTCTGTAGCCCAGGCTGGCCTCGAACTCACTGAGATCCACCTCCCACTGCCTCCTGAGTGCTGGGATTAAAGGTGTGTGCCACCACTGCCTGGCCCACTTACATATCTTTTAAAGCTTATGATTTGCACTAGTAGTTTCTGGTTTATAATCATACAAGTTCATGGAGGTCTAAAACAATGGTTTGGTTCATTTTGTTATTGATATGCAAATGAATTGCTTTTCTAATGCTTATATGGAAAATATGTTCAAGTGTCTGTGCATATCTCTGTGTGTGCATGTTTGTTTTTGTGTACTCACAAAAGAAACTCTGAGTTCATGAGGTATCTATTCATTCTCAACTGCTACCAGGCCAACCCATATTTGGTACTTCCATATTTCTTGTATCCCAAATTCTCAGTCAGCTAAACATTTTTGTGATTTGGTACATGTAATCATATTTTGTACATTCAGTTGCACATTCTGTTTAGAGTAGACACAGTACAGCTCTCCTGTTCATTTTTCATTATTGATTAGTTGGTGGTCTTTCTATGTTCTGGACATCCTGGGTGTCATTGCAGCGGTCTTCCTTTCTGTCTTGTTCACTTATCACTCTTAAGTGAGTGTTCAGATTGGTACTTTTTATAGCTTTGTATATAAACAAATATGTATGTGCATGTTTATGTCACTGGGGTCTCTGATGTTTTTTTTCCTACAGTGTTTAAGCTTGATTTTGACTGTGGTCCCTTTGGTATTGATCTGTGTGGTGTAGGATCCATAAAGAAAGTCATCTTTCGATTAGGCGGTTGCCTTGGAGTCACTCATTGTTACTGTTATCACCTGTGCCAAGTCCATAAACCATGCACGCGGTAGGCTTGCTGCTGCTGCCTGCTCCTTGCCTAATAGTTCAGAAGATTGCACTGGGGCCTTAGTGGTGCCAGGCGAGCACCCTGCACTGGGCTGCATCTTCAGCCTCCAGCAGTCTTTTGTGCCTTAGGTACATTTGTGCACGGCTGAACCCTCAGTGCACATCTGTGCATGGCAGAACCCACAGTGCAGGCTAACCCCTCTCCATGGTGTGTCTCAGCCCTTGTCATTCTTCAGGTTTTCCGTTCTTGGCACGTCAGTCTTCAGCATTTCTAAAAATAAGGATGTATTTATGGATTTGTTTTTAAGTCTATAGGTTACATTGAGTTCATTATACATGAATATGCTGCATCCCTTTATGTGTCTGTTATTTCTTCAGTAAATTTTTGAGTGCCTTGTGGATTTTACATGTGTGTGAATGCTGTCTTTTGAAATATGTGTTCTTTTTAGTCATTGCTAAATGTTTGGAAGATTTTTCCAATTGGAATACATTATGCCAAAATAATTTCAGTGAAATGTAGCTCATTTAAGGTATGTGGTCAGCTGTGTGCTTTTGTGCTGTCCACTGTTTTGAGCCCCTTTAATTTTTTTAAACTTGAGTGTGAAATGGCAGATGGCATCTGGTGGTAGGTACATGCTCTGCTGTTTCTCACAGTGTGTCTCCTGAGTGTATGGGGGGAGGGGGGGCTGTGTCTTTTTTCACATAAGATGATGTGACCCACTAACCCTCACATTACAGTTCTGCCCGTGGCCATGTTTGGATTCATTATTGTCCTGCTTCAACTTAGAGATAGATTGGTAGATAGATGTTCTTGATGTGGGTGAGTGGGTGGGTAGGTAGGTAGGTAAGTAGTTTGGGCAGGTGGGCGGCCATTTGTTCTAACCCCACATTCTTCCATCTGCTGTAGGTCTGCAGGGTTTGCCTTCTACAACTTAGTCACTTTCCATCTTGCTGGCTGCCCCTTTGTTTTCTCAGTAACCACAGATACTTATGGCTACTGTACTCGGCCTTTTTTCATCAATCTCAAAATATGAAAACTTGTAGGAAAGAGGAAAATTTCTCAAATTGCAGTCAGATTTTTCTGATCACACCACATCTGTGGTTTGTACATGGTATCGGGCTAAATTTGAAGAGGAAGTCAAAGCCAAAGGTGTTCGAGCCTGTGAGCTAGGATCGTGGTGTGTGAAGGTGTGGCTTTTTGCATTTTGTTCTAAAGGAAATCATCAGATCACCACTGAGCTGCAGGGGCCACTTATGTGCTTAGTCGGAGCAAAGCACCTTCGTAGCTTCTGGCTGCCACTGCACAGCCAGTGCCCTCTGCCCTGTGGCTTCACAGGAAAGTACACTTCTGGTCTGACTTTGGTTCTTCAGTGGCAGTTGAACTTTTGTTTTTGTTGGAAGAGTAAAATAGCTATACTTGGAATTCATTTCTGGACACATTTTTCAGGAGCTTCTGTAACCCCCTTCAGGAAGAATGTGCACGTCTTTCTTACTTGGACTGTCCCTGGCCCACTCACCTGCTCAAGGAAACATGCCATAAACAGCGTGAACGCTGTGTCTTTCTTATTTTTTACTTTGTGATGCTTTCTTCTTCGCTGGCAAAATGCATTTATCTCTCAGTAATGAGTGTATTTAATATCCTGCCTTGAATGTTCCCCCTGTAGTTGTTTCAGAGACACTCAAAATCCTAGTGGGGAATGGTCATGAACACTGGAAAACCAGTTTGTACTGGAACCATCCCTTCAGAAGAGTCTGATCACATCTATGAAGGGGTTACCATAGCACATTTCTGGAGTTTCAGAACCTACCTATATTTTTATTTGAAACCAAGTCCCACCTCTGATTGCTAGAAATAATGCAATAATATATTTTTATATTTTTGACTCATCCTCAGACCCAATCTAGTCATAAGTTCTGTTGTCTTTGACTGTTTGTCTTGAGCCCATATACTACTTTCTGAATTACTTTGTCAAAGTTTATATGAATCACTGTAATAATTCTACTATGCTAGCCTCCTAAGTGGGTTTCTCTTCCCCTGCTCTCACTCTTTTTCTCTCTTTCCTTTTTAAAATTACCATATGGTAACTATACTTCATAATAGGCTTGTTATTATGTATTTATGCATGATGTAATGCGTTTTGATCAAAGTTCCCCTCCCCACCTTTTTGTCACTCCCACTGACTCCTTCCCCTTTCCCAGTTAGTCTTCCTCCTTTAATGGCATTTGGGGATTGGAGAAGACAGCGAATCTCAATAGAGGTGCTTGTAGGAACATGGGCAACCACTACACCACTAAAGAAAAGGCCCTTCCTCCCTCAGCAGCCATTAACTGCTCATAGATCCTTGTGGGGGTGGGGAGGGCTCATGCATCCTCTCCCACATTATCATCTTCTTATCTCATCATTTTGATTTCTGTAACGATGCTTAGAGCTCTGTTTTTCATATTTTCAGACCGGTGCTCTGGTTCATAGTTATAGGGGAACAGGTGGGATTTTTGAAGTTTGCTGGAATGCAGCAGGAGACAAGGTTGGAGCCAGTGCGTCCGATGGTTCGGTGAGTACACCCATGGACTTCTGAAGAAAAGGGGCATGCCGAGATACAGTCGTGCTCTTTGCAAAATAAAAATTGTTAGTGATGGTATTGACATCATCCCTGGGCTACATGTGCTGGATATGTCCATTACCTTTGAATAAAATAAAACTTAGGGTGATTTTCAGAGAATCTTCATAACCAAGTATTGAGCAATTTTCAGTGTAAATCTCCATTTGTGAAATTAAATGTAGTGAAGTATCTCTTAGTGATTGGTATTTTTAAAGCCCTTTCCCCACAAATCTCCTCTCTGTGGAGAAAGTGTTAAGGTTGTGGAACTGAGATTGCTTTCTTCATGGAGATATTTGACATTGAGACCTTTAGGATGCTATTAGTAGATTGTTTTTAAAAATGGTAGTGTGTCCTCCACTGTTCTTAAGCAGGAGAAGCTGCAGAGTCCCGGGGCTGTTCAATGTGATGGCCTCTATAATTGTGATGTCTTTTATTAAGATCTGAGAGTTAGGAACAATGCTTTGTATGTTTTCCACCCCTTTTTACTGGCTATAAAGATTGATTCCTAAGAATTACAGCAGCATTTCTTGAGTAACTGTTACTCCCAGGGCTCACCACACAGCTGAGTGATCTGACACCCTTCAGTGAAGTCTCTTTCTATGATTTGTTGCTTTCATTTTATGAATATTCAACTTAGAAACAGTTTGTAAATTACACTGTGATCTGTATACAAGTTAAGCTTGAAATGTAAGATAGATTTCTGGACACTGGCTGACTGTTGTATTCTCTTACAGGTTTGTGTCTTAGACCTTCGGAAATAGCGTTACTAGTTGGAAGCCATGGACCGACTATGAATGTGTACATAGCCACAAGACTGTCCCTGCCCCACGTACTGCTATAGTCCCACTTGAACCATGGCCAGTCCACTACAGCCAAATCTAAGAGAAATATATACATGCAGTGTATATGAACACAGCTGTACCCTGAAGATGACAGTCATCCCAGCTTGTGAATTCTGCTCACCAAGTGCTGGGATCTAACCTGCTGTGCCCCTAAGTAGCATTTAGAAGTTTGGATATGAAAAGCAGAAGAGATGGAATATGCATTATAAGAGCAAACCACACATGTACCTGTTTTGGATATTAAATGACAGCCTTGTTTCTCCCCTTTAAATCAGCAGACACCATGGATTATATTCTTTTTCCCCTTCAGTAGTGCGCAGTTTGTATGTACAGAGAACATGGACTTAATGAAAACTCGAGGCAGTAGTTTGTTCTTGCTTTCAAGTTTGTTTTGGTTTAGATTATGGATGCATGAAGTAAGGGAGTGAATCATTTTCTTGCTTTTATTTTTCCTCACTTTTTAAAGAAACAAAAAAATATTTTACTGCATTCTTTGGAAAAGGTAGATGTTTGGTACATTTTATGGCTCCCAGAGCATATATTCAGTTGGTGCATATTGTGGAGGAGTTGGAATTAAAGGAAACCACATGACTCTCGTCATGTTATTCTTTAAGACACATCAGCAAAGGGTATTATGTTATCTTTGTTTTGGGTTTTTTGTTTTTGTTCTTTGTGTGTGTGTGTGTGTGTGATGTGGCTTAGATAAAATAGTTTCTTCTTGGGGACGCATTTCTGCCAACTAAAGACTAGAAGGGCACAATTTTTTTTTTTTTAAATACCATAAAGAAGAGACATTTTTTAAAAAATTCTTCTGGTGTTTTGTAGCCATAACAAAATTATGGTCAAAATGTGCACTATTGTGAGAAGGAGCAACATAGTTTGGGGCTTTTATTTTTATTTTTTATTTTACCATTTGTCTGTTTTACTTGTTTCTTAAGAGATTAAAGTGTTTCTGGATAAGGATTAGCTTCTCAAAGTGTCCATCATTCTGTATAGAAGCTTAAATATGTAATGTAACCAGATTCCAGTATTAAAAATCTCACGTTATTTTTCTTTTTACAAAGCAAGATTATGGCATATAACACTGCCATCACATGGCAAAATGTTTGCTACCTTAGTTTTAAAAACAACTTTTAAAGGCTTGCTTTGAGGTGTTTTTGAGTAGCAGTGACTGAGAATTTAGGGAGAGGTGTGGCCGCTGTGCCACTGCCTGCGTCTGGCGCCGAGGCTGCACTTTGTCAAGCAACATAGATCTAAGCTGCTGTTTTCCAGTAATCACTACTATATCATGTCTTTTACTCTGTTTATATCAAGTATTTTTTTAAAGATAGAAGTATCCAATCAAATCTCTTCTTGTGCTCAGCTAAAAGTGAAATATACCTACAAATATTCACCAGAGGCCATGTTTGTGAAGGTAGTTAAGAAGACAGTCAAGATTAACAGAAGAATCCAGGCATGTCAGTTCTGAAGAGAACAGTTGTCAATTTTATATCTTTAAATTTTTTATTAAGAAATTGCTTAGCAAATTTATAACACTATTTGTGCAACTAGTTATTTTGAGGCCTTTGACTCCTGAGTCCCACCCTGTGTTCTGTCTAAGCGGCTCTAACCCAGCCCCGCAGCTTTGAAGCTCAGTATCTGCTGCTTTGCTCTTTACAAAACAGCATTGATTGACGAAAGTCTTGGCTTCACTGAGGTAGGGTGGCATTGGTTTTGGTGAAGAGGATGAATACACTTAAATTTCACTATACATTGTTATATCTCCCCCATTGTTGTTAGTGGGGACTATGATACTGTAATAATATTTTTAAAATTTGCATCCAGAGAGGCAGTCATTTATGGTTTGTGCCAGGTATTTTTAGGGTTGGGTCACACTGAGATGTTTAGAGCTCATTGCTCTGGAGCTCTGTAGGAAGTCTACAATGCCGAGTGTCTGGCACTTGAGATTCTGCTTTTACTTTGAGAGGGTCACATCTGTTGGCCTCTGTTGTTTAAAAAAATAAATAAATAAGTAAAAAAAATCTGTGCAATAATTTTAAATGTGCTCCCAGGAATAGACACGAGCGTTTTGAGTATGCCTCAGCTGCATCTCCTTCAGTGATGCGTTTGTCAGTTGCACTGAATCTAAACCTGAAGGTCAGAGGTGATTATTGATAGTGCTTTTGTATTTTGATATGGACATTTTGTTCATTTGCATACAGTCATTGACATTTTTCCCAGCTGATTCAAAGACAGTCACAAATTCTTGCAATTCAGCCGCCAAAATGACAGCTGAATTTTACGATATTGTCTTGCTTCCTGTTGGGTGTGTTTGTTGGTTTGGTTTCTTTTCCTAGTTCTTTGGCTGTTTTACTTCAGCACCTAGCTGTGATAGGATGTGTAACAGAGCATGAGTGCAGAACTTTGCTGTCCTGAAGCCGTGGGTCCTCCCGTGCAGACTTGTCTGAAGGTGTCCATCTTTAGGCTGGTTCTTTGTGAGCATAGGACTGGGTGCTTTGCTGCTCTTCTCTCTGTCACCGTAGCCTGCTGACGTGCCACAATGCTGCTCCACAGACACCGCACCATGTCTCCACCCAAGCAGTCAGATCATCCCGGGAGACCATGTTTCACAGCATGTGAAGTTCTGTCTTGGGGTTTTTACTTTCGCTCTTGTCTTTTTCTGAGAGCTTACTCTGAAGATCCACTGAGTCCAGGAGTCTTTCTATGGTGGTCCTTTAGATCATTGTTTTATACTTTACTGTAAGGAACTTAATCATAAGGAAAGAGAATAAGGAGACTTAAATGGAAACTCTTTGATTAAAGTAGACTAGAGGGAGCAGCTGCCACCCTTCAAAGGCATGAAGGAATCTGCTCTCCATGTGGAGACCCCTGGAGACGTAGATTTGCCCTGTTCCTGTTTTCCATGATCAGGTAATATCATTGACTTTCAAATGACTTTAGAAGTGGTAACTGGAATAGGTCTTAGAGTGTAGCAAATTCTGTTTTCATGAGTTATCCTCTAGGTGAGTATGTTTTAGGATTAAACACCTTTTACAGATACTGAAAGTGCCTCCTTTTGTGGTATAAAAAAAACAAATTATGGTGCAAAAAGTAATCAATAGATTGAATCACATGAAGGTTTTTTGCTTTTTGACATTAAAATGTCAAGAGACAGGCCAAAGATTTGTACTTTTCACTTATAAAGCACTCCTTTTTTCCTTAAGATTCTTTCTGTCAAATCAGATTTAATGAGAGAGTACTATTTTTAAGGAGCTATCTGTTTATGTAGAATGATTTTGTTAAAAAAGAGTAATGTAAAATATGAATGAGGAGCAGAGACCCAAACCCACAGAGGACTGGGCATTTTGCTGTTTAAAGGAATCACAGGTGACCAGGCTTCTGCAAGCAGACCTGACAAGTGTTACCAGATGCATAGGAAAACCGTCTCAGACAGTGCTGTCTTGTTCTTTTAAAGACCATTTATGTTTTTGTGAGCACGTGGCACATTTCCACAGAGCCGGATTCCCACAAGCTAAGAGCAGTACTTGCAGAATTACTGCAGAAACCCTGCCTCCGTGGACCAGCACCGTGGCACACCAGCAGAAGCCAGCGTGGGGGCTGGCGGCCAGCCTGCAGAGACCCTGGGGGTGATTTTTCATTTGTTTCTTTGGTTCCCTCCTTTTCTCTGAAATCAGCAAGGAGGGAAGGTGTGAACTACTTCCAGTAATAGTTTTGAAGTGTCTGTCACGTTTAATATCAGTTTTGTTTGTTTGTTTTGATTTGGTTTGTTTTTGCTTTTTCAAGACAGGGTTTCTCTATGTAGTTTGGTGCCTGTCCTGGATCTTGCTCTGTAGACCAGGCTGGCCTTGAATTTACAGATATCAGCCCGGCTCTGCCTCCTGAGTGCTGGGACTAAAGGCGTGTGCCACCACCACCTGGTTTAATATCAATTTTTAAATATGTGATTCTAATTGAATGTAGACGAGAGGAAAAAAAGGAAGTGCTCACATTTTTAATCCACTCATTTAGAATCTGGTGTCGTCTTTAGCAGTTCTGAGGTGTCCATAGCATTCTTTATTTCTGCTCTTCTGTGACAGTGTTGAAGCAGGGTGAATAACTAGGCTTTTTTTTCCTTTTTCTTTTTCAAACCTAGCAAGCTGTTTCATGTTTTCTTTGGAATTTCTGGATAAGTTGGAGGAAACATTCTGCATGTTGTGTCCTGTGTACTTCTTCATCTCATACAAACAGGCAGACTTCATTGTGTATCTCTGCCGTCGTTAAACACAGAAGTGATTTTCTCTCCTGATTTTGACATTGTCACTGTATATAATGTTTTCATTTGGGTTTGGCAAATCCTTTGGGTCCGATTCTGTGAGCATATCCTAGCACTGGGTGATGATGTCTGCATCCTTTCTTTAGTTCCCCAGTTAACATTAAAACTGTTGTAATAGTGTAAACCAGCCCACGACAGTTTTTGTTTTGTTTTGTTTTGTACATGTTAAGGAACTTTATTGTTAGTTTTCATGATGACTGTGTAAGGAAGACTGATACAGATGTCTCTCTCTCCTGGACCATGTCAATGACACTTACCATGTATTTTGGTTCCACATCGTGATGATTTGTCCCCAATGACCCTTTGACCCTACCAGGCACATTTTTGTGTGTGTGTGTGTGTGTGTGTTGTTGTTGCAGTTTTTCCCTTTGCATTGTATTGCTTTGACAACTGTAATTTGAATCAGATCTGAAAGAGGTCCAGAATAAAATATATTTTGATATTATGTTGGCTGTGTACATATATAAAACCTTTGATACCCATGTGGTTTGTATAGACTATTTAGTCAAGTAAAGAGAGGGATGGTGTTTGTTTACAATTTCCTGTTTACATTTCAATTGCTTTTATCTCCCACTGTTCAGTGTAGAATAAATGATTTTGCTCCAAGAGTCTTCCCTACTACAACCTATCTATCCTAGCTCTATCTCCAGTGAATATAACTGCCATGGGAATCACTGTTTTCATAAACATTGTTTCCAAGATGTATACTTTAAAGAAGCCCATAGATGAAATTAAAGTTTTTGCTATTTTATTACTTCTTGCAGGGGATAAGATTTTTTAAAATGAAGGGATTATTTTCTATATTTGTTAAATAATAGCATGTAATCAGCTAAAGGTTAATGATGACTCCTGAGTGATTTTGAAAAACAGATTATTTATTTAGAGGATGCCTCACATGAACTAAGACTTCAGATTCACTGTTAGCTTAGCACGCAGTGACACAAGACACCACGTGTGTGGCTGAAGGCTTTCAGGGCAGGAACTTCTCCCTCCACATAAACCAACCATACTGCAATGGTTAGCTAATTGCTTATAATACGTAAAACCTAATGATCTATGAGGAAAGTCTCAAAGCACCCCTCCCAACTTCCGTTACTCTCAACACTTCTGTAGTTACAGAGACTTCGTCAAAATAAAACCATTGGAGATGTTCTTCATTTTCTTGGTCAAGTTGCCTTCTCCATGTCCTCTACCTTTCTTCAGTTTTCTTGATAGGAACAGGCAGATACAGCCTTGTTATGCTGTCACTGCAGTTGCTAAAGCTAACAACCTTTAGTTTTCAAGGGGTTAACTTCTATAGCATGGCATAGGTTGTTAATGACATCGTTTTTATACTTTTCCAGAAAGCATTGGGCTGCCAAGGATTAGAGTCCATATGAGCCTGAAGTTAAGCAGAAATTCATTGAGCCACCATTGCAAGGGGTTACTTTTAATTTCCTAGTTCTCATACTTTACCATGAATTAGATTTCTTACCTACTATAATATGTAGCTGATTAGGTTAAAGTTTACTGGATTTTTTTCCCCTATATATTCATTTGAAAACTACAGTAGAGGAAAAGCCATAATGGACATACTTGGTTTTGTGGTGCTTTTCTCTGCTGTACTGAGGCTCTGTCAACAGTGAAAATGTTAACCCTATGCTATCTTTCCCTGCATGCTTCTTTAAATGTCATCTACCAATGCTTCATTGTCCTAACTTGTAATATTTTTGTATTAAATTTTTTAGGAGTTCCTTGTAATTTCTTTATAATTTAAAATATATTAAACACAAAGTGTTTAGTAAAGTCCAGCTGACAATTACTAATGTTTCTTGGTTGTTGGGTTTGTATGATCAGGTGGGAAGGGAAATTCTCATTTTAAGAACTAGGACTAGCCGGGCGGTGGTGGCGCACGCCTTTAGTCTCAGCACTCAGGAGGCAGAGCCAAGTGGATCTCTATGAGTTCAAGGCCAGCCTGGGCTACAGAGTAGGTTCCAGGAAAGCCTGGATTGCCTGTGAGCAATGAGGCAAAGCTACACAGAGAAACCCTGTCTCAGGGGAAAAAAAAAAAAAAAAGAGCTAGGACCAGTGGGATGGAATTAGCACTAGAAAACAATCACAGTTATTTAGTTTAAAGTAACACAATGATACAGTGTCAGAACGGGCTGCTTACAGCTTGCCACTCTGCTGGCCAGGACAAGCATGGGCTGGGTAGCACTGCCGTGGGGAACCCAACTCCTGCAAACCGGAGACCTGGAGACACCAGCTTCAGAGTCTACATAATTCAGGAAAGTGAAACACCTGTGCACTGCCAGAAAGTCAGCTTCTGCATGCCCTGTTTTACAGACAACCTCGGTCATGTGAGGAGACTTAAATGAGGGGAGAAACAAATAAGCGTCTGCATTATTAGTGGGGATGACAGAAAGACCACAAAATTATCAGAGCAAATGTTGCTTACAGGAACATGCCTGTGAACAATGCAGCTGCACACATGTAATCCTGGCCCTTGGGAGGTGGAGTCAGTAAGGCCAGGAGTGCAAGGCCACATATCTAGTCTAAGATCAGCTTGGGCTACAGGAGACTCTCCTCCATCCCTCCGTCCCCATGAAAAAAAAGTTACTTGTGTAGTGTTAGTCTTAATATTTCTAGCTGGGTTGGCTGAGATATTTGAATCTACAGTAATAAACATGGACAATGGACATTGCTAAGGTGAAGTAAGTCCTCAGCTGTGAATAGAAATGGAGGTGAGTTGATTTTAATGTAAATGGTATACCTGGAATGTGCATCAGAACTCTTGTAAAAGTTCCTGACTCGCCTCTGACCTAATAGGATACAGAATGTCAGTAAGTGTGCTTTGTGAGCTTGTTTGTGCAGGATAACTGGGGAGTGAGGCTAGCATTGGCATGAGGTTGACTGCAACTCATGCCTATGAGGAAAGTCGAATATAAAGTATAACAGCAGATGTGCACCTAAGCCGTAACCAGTTTCTCGCTCATATCCATTGTTAGCAGTTTGATGTTCTTCAAAACAGCTTCAGGGTATGCTTCCTCAACTGGCCTCCATGTGAGATCCTTGGGGACTTTGGTGTCCTTTCTCCAGCTTGTAGATGTAACGTCTATCTTCCCAGCTCAACTTTTATGACTGTATGACATATTTCCTCATCTATAAAACGGTGCTAGAGGTAGTTACTTCATAGATTGGCCATAAAGATTAACATTGTAGTCAGTCTGTCTAAAACCCTTAGAGAACAGCACTTGGTTGTGTAAAGCACACCATGCTGCCATTTTCAAATGAGTTTTTTCTATTTTGTGTATGAGTATAAGCGCCTCGTGTGGAAGTCACCTTGGTTTTTGTTTCTGTTTTGAGGTGGGGTGTCTCCATTGTTGCTGTCACTGTGCCACATAATCCAGGCTAGTTGGACTTTGAGCTTCAGCCAGTTCTATCTCTGCCTCCTATCTCCTCGTAGGAGAGCTGGAAGTACAGGCACAGCCACTGTATATGGGTGCTGGCACATGGAACCCATGGTTTTACATGCTGAGCTGTCTCCCTGGTCCACATCCTGCCCCTTTGACTTTCTCTAGCCCCATTGTTACACACTGAAGTTCACCTCCTCCATGGACACTTTAGTGACTTTTATTACAAACTGGTACACACACAGAAAGAGAGAAAACCTGTGGATAGAAGAGATTTATCGGTTGGTTCTGGTGCACAGCTTAGCTTCAAGTCACTTCAGAGAGTCCATGAAGGTCAATTATTGTACTTCATTTTTAAAGGGAACCATTTAGGAACTTGTAGAAGAGGAACCCCTGGGAAGGATTTTACCATCTACTCCATGCAGGTCAAGAGAGGGAGAGCCTTTTATTAAAACATCATTTAATCATTGAATGCTAAAAATATAATTAACGTGTTGTTAAAAGTTTGTGTGTGTGTCTGTGTGTATGAGAGGGAGGGAGGGAGGGAGGGAGGGAGGGAGGGAGAGAGGGAGGGAGGGAGGGAGGGAGGGAGGGAGGGAGGGAGGGAGGGAGGGAGGGAGGGAGGGAGAAAAGAATGTGTAGAGTCAGTTCCATGGGGTTTCCTTTTGGGGATGGAATCTTGAAACATAGTTCAAGTTCAGCTTAGTCTATCCTAAATTACTGGCTTATGCCACCACTTTGGAAACCTTTGCCAGGTCTTTTGGAAGCCAGTTCATGTGCTGTCCTAGCAGACATTTGGGATTATTTTCTATGATCATTTTAAAGGCATTTTTGAAGTCATTTCCCCCTCCCCATTAGGTGGTCTGTCTTCATCATTTCCTCCTGGCACTGGAAATGCAGTAATGGTCCAGTCAAAAACAGACTTTTCTTGTGAAGTGACACTTCAGAGGATGGTAGTTTGCAGTGTCCTATAAAAGAAAAGAATTAGGACTGCCTACCTAACATTCCTGTTAATTGAAACTGAGCCAACTGATGATAGATTCAAATAATGCAGCCTGATTTGAAGTTCTGTGTAAAGGGAAATGATCCATAAGAGGCAGAGAGTCTGAGTCCTTGGAGAGTAGAGTGGTGTGAGTCTGTCCTTGGGACACTGTCTTGGTTACTTTAATGTTGCTATGAAAAAAATGATGAAGGCAACTTATAAAAGAAAGTATTTAATGGAAGTTGTCCATTTAAGCATTTAAAGCATTGTCAGAAGTATCCATGATCATGGTGGGGGGCCTGGCTTCAGACAGGCATGGCACTGGAACTGTAGCTGAGAGTTTATGTCTGATCCATGTGCATGGGGCAGGAGAGCCAACTGGAATGGTGTGGACCTTTGACATTGCAAAGCCCACCTCCAGTGACACACTTCCAATGAGGCTACACCTCCTAATCCTTCCCAAACAGTTGCACCAACTGGACACCAAATGTTCAAACACTTGAGCCTGTGGGCATTCTCACTCAAACCATCACAGACACTGAATGTCCCTCGGCTCACAGTACACTTACACTTTGCAGCATCTCTATTAAATAATTCTCCCTGCTTTCTTAACTATAAAAGGCAAAGGTATCAAGTGTTCAACCTATTTCTCACGAGGAAATGTGAGCTGAGTGAGCAGTTAACTACTGAGAGCAAGAACTTGGAGGTTTTGGAATCCTGTGCCTTTCAATCTCATGTTCTTCATTCTTCCAGTTTTCTAAAGAATAAACTGTTTGAAAGCATTTCAATTGTCTTTGTGCCTTTTACCACTCACTTCAGCTCTCGGGATGCTACTTTGGAACTAGTGACTTGGCTATGATATCCTAATGTCTGACAACCAAGAACCTAATAAATCTGCTATGATGATAGATCACTCAAGTAAACTGTGCACATTTTAGTGAAAATTTTAATGACACAAATCAAAATACAGATGTCCCTATCCATGTCTGTCCTAAATTCCTAAAGAATAGGGGCAAATCTTGAGCCCACTGTGACATGGTTGCTGATAGGGGTACATGGAAAAAAGAAGAGGTTCCCCCAAAAGAATCTTGTCTCAGCTTACTGATGAGAACATTCAGTGGATAGATACTAGCTAAACTGCTCTAAAGGACTGTCATGAAAGGCAAGCTCAAATTAACTTGATAATCTGGTCAGCCTACTGTTTCTGCTCATCGTCTTCTGTTATATGGGAATGACAACTGCATCTGGTTGAAAGGATTATGTATATTGTAAGGCACAGTGCTTAGTACATAGGAAGTGTAACCATTTTCTTCTCTTGACCATGTTGGTGGAAGATGCTAGATTGACATGTGGCTAATAGCTGGATAGGAAGTTAGGCAAGGTAAGCCAAATTGAGAATGATGGGAAGAAGGAGGGTAGAGTTAGCAGAAGCTGCGAGCCACCCAAGAAGCAAAATTTGAAAGAACTGGTAAGCCACAGGCTGTGTGGCAATACATAGGTTAATAGAAATGGGTTAATTTAAATGTAGAGCTAGCTAGTAATAAGCCTGAGACATCAGCCAAGCATTTATAATTAATACAAGCATCTGAGTGATTATTTGGAAATGGCTGCAGGAGGGGCGGGGCAGAGAAGAGCTTCCAGTTATGAGTTTTACCCCCTTTTGCTGAGAGTCAAGTTGTGCCTTGTATTCACAATGGCAGCTGATATGCATGCAGTTCAGCTGCATATGCTGAGTTCAGTGCCCACTTGGGTACTGATTTTATTCCTAAACTCTGCTTTTGAAACCATCCTGTGGATTTCATGTTTATTGCAGGATGGTGAATTCTGTTCCTTGCCCAGTGGTCTGTCTGAGTCTTGTGTTATATGTAATTATCATATTCAGGTCACATTTTCTTCTCAGAATTTACTTATTACTGTAAGTCCAGGAGTCCCAATGACAGATATGGTATCCCTTCTTAGGCTCACTTCAGTGGGATGGATACAGAGTGAGCAACAGTCTCATCTCACATCTTTTCTCCAGGTGTGCTGAACTTGTTAAATTTACAGAATCCCTATGGGGCGCACTCTAGCCTTGTGCTCTCTTCCATGTTGATATGTGAGGCCCTTTCTCTCCACAGACTGGTTTTTAGTATCTAGACTCCACAAGATTCCGTGGCATTAAAATTTGGTAATTTTTTTTTTTGTGTGTGGTGAATTATTGTAGTGGGTAGCCATTCCAGCTTGGTTCTGGAAGTTCCAACCCCCATTGAGACTCTGGCAACTGTCACGCCTACGAGGCGGGGCGAGGGGAGGCGCCTGGGGACCCGAGAGCTGGATGGGCCAGCGCTCGCTCTGGGCACTCTCTCGGTGCCGGAACGCTGACCGGTGCAGATTGACTGTGCAGAGCTCCGGAGAACACCGCTGGACTGCATTACACCTTCCCCAGACCCTGCGACCTACCCATTACTTAATTTGTGAGTTACGCCATTTAATAAATATCCTTTTAACTACGTGGAGTGGCCAAAATAATTTCTCCAATATCTGGCGCCCAACGTGGGGCAAACCCCAAAGGCCTGGGCGGCTCCCGCCGTCTCCTCCCTAGCTGGCGGGTACCTAAACCCGCCTGCAAAGTTCCATATAACCAGGGAACACCTACACGGTTCCATTCCCGAAAAAGGGAGCAGCTAGTCCGATCTCAATTCCCTAGCTTAGCCCCAGACCAGCGAAAGAGGCAGGAGAGTGCTATCTCCGATTTCTGCCATCTCCGCCATTTCCACCATCTCCCTCCGACTCCAGTCAAGATCGCCAGCAGGCCCTGATTCGGAGCTGTACCAATGCCACCTGCTGGCTGAAAAGTGCTACTACATGAAAGGTAAGCATATTGTTTCAAGTAAAGGTACTTGATAATTTTACACCTTAAAATTGACTAATAAATTTTGAGTAATTCGTGTAATATGGCCGACAACATTACCTCACAAGAGTTTAAAAACCTTTTTGCCTGTATGATGAATGACATCTTCCTGGAAATATACGACATTCCTAAGGCATATCTGGGCTATACCATTTTGGCATTCACCATAATAATTCACACAGTGTTCAAACACTGGTTTAAGAACAAAATGAGTCATTATTGGGACTGATACAGGCTTTAAAAGATAGCAATGAAGGCTTACAGAAAAAGATTCTCTCTCTGGAATCTGCTTTAAAAGATAGCAATGAAGGCTTAGAGAAAAAGATTCTCTCTCTGGAATCTGCTTTCAAAGATAGCAATGAAGGCTTAGAGAAAAAGATTCTCTCTCTGGAATCTGCTTTCAAAGATAGCAATGAAGGCTTAGAGGAAAAGATTCTTTCTCTAGAATCTGCTAATCAGGATTTACAAAACAGGCTTGTACCCAAAATTGATTTTATTGATAATAAATATGAATATTTAATGGATAGAACACTAACTCTCCAGAGTGAAGTTGTGGCTACTCAGACAGTATATAAGGAAGAAAGATTATCGTTAATTGATAGGATAAGGTCCATGGAATCATGTGTTTTTGAGGAACATAAAAACTTCTATGATTCCATGAGAAATATGGAGTCCCTTGCAAGAGAGGAGGTTCACTCCCTAGAACAGACCCTAGGTGCTCGTTTGCAAGCCCTAGAAGAAACTCTCAGTAAACATGACAAGGGAACTAATAAGCAGAAGGTCAAGACCATAGAGGTTGTAACATCTCCAAATGGCTCTCATACAATGGCTTATCCTGTTATTGTCCATGAGAAGCCAGCAGATGACACACACCCCGAGCCATATATGGCATATACATTACAACCAATTTCAACAAGGGACTTTAAAAATATAAAGGAAGAAGTAGTTACGTATGGGATACAATCCACATATGTAAAACAGATGTTAAATTCGTGGTCTACCTCACATAGAATCATTCCAGATGACTGGCATCAGTTAATTTCAGCTGTTCTAGAATATAGTCAGCAGTTACAGTGGAAAAGCTGGTTGAGAGAAGAGGCAAAAAATTTAGAACAACAAGGTAAAATCAGAGGTTTTGTGATATCCCAAGATCAAATACTTGGTGAGGGATGTTTCGCTGACAGGAATGTACAAGCCACTTATGATGAGCATACAATATCCCTATGCCGTACAGCAGCTCTAAATGCTTGGGAAAAAATTCCAGAACCTGGAAAACCAACTGAGGTATACACAAAGATATTTCAGGGACCGCATGAACCCTTCACTGATTTTTTACAAAGACTGAACAGAGCTATAACAAGAGCTGTGTCAGACAAAGAATTAAGAAAAGTATTAACTGAGTCCTTGGCGTTTGACAATGCTAATGCAGAATGCAGAAGAATACTTACACCATTAAAGATCAGATCAGCTCCTTTGGAAGAATGGATTCAATATACTAATGGTGTTCAGTCTCTTAACTACAGTAATGAGGCTTGGATAGGAGAGACAAATCCCAGAGGTGAAAGAAGGCCCCGTGTTACCAAATGTTTTAAGTGTGGTACACCAGGTCATATAAGTAAAAACTGTACATGGGGTACTCCTAGAAGCAATACTCCTTCTAGGAATAGCCTAAACAGGAGACCCCAACCACCTCCTGGATTATATAGAAGATGTGGCACCAGTGAGTGCAGATCAAAAATAGATATACAAGGCAACCCTTTACTGGCGGGAAACGCCTCAGGGGGCCTCTTGCAGGCCCCCAAACCAAACGTAGTACGAACATTCCCTGCCACTGTGGAAGAAATTCCTCTCCAGGACAACTGAATAAACCAATGCCTAATGTAAAAACCGATACTGCAATGGATGATAAAACAGCTTTGATAGCTGGATCACAGTTTACAAAGAACACTATAAAACAAATATTTTGGCAGACTTCATAAATGAACAAAGACCAAAGCTTAGAATTTGAATTAATGGCCTGGTTCTGGAGGGCCTGGTAGACACAGGTGCAGATGTGACTATAATTACACCAAAATCATGGCATCCGAATTGGCCTCTTCGAGAGGTAGATGTCCAACTGTTAGGGATTGGCACCCTATCTCAGATAAAACAGAGTTTGAGATGGGTTGAATGCACAGGGCCAGAAGGACATAGAGGAAGGCTGAAGCCTTATGTAGCAAATGTAGCAGTAAATCTTTGGGGCCGAAATCTGTTACAACAGTGGAATACCCAGATTAAAATTCCTACACTTTCAGAAAAGGAATACAGACCAATGCATGTTTCTAGGAATAACATCATAACATGCTATAAAAATTAGTCACCAACCATTCAGGCTGTTCACAAATAGAGCACGACTGTTGTTGAACTCTCAGAAGTACCAACTGCCTTACCTTTAAAATGGCTAACTAATAAACCTGTCTGGGTTGGACAATGGCCTTTGACAAAAGAGAAGCTACAAGCTTTAGAACAGCTGGTTCAAGAGCAGTTAAATGCTCAACACATTGAAGAATCTACCAGTCCTTGGAATTCTCCTGTATTTGTTATTAAAAAAAAATCTGGTAATTGGAGAATGCTGACAGATCTGAGAGCTATTAATAAAGTAATTTAGCCAATGGGCTCCCTACAGACTGGGATGCCCTTGCCCTCTATGCTACCAAAAGAATGGCCTATAATAGTTATTGACTTAAAAGACTGTTTCTTTACCATACCCTTACAGGAAAATGATAGAGAAAAATTTGCCTTCACAGTACCTAATTATAATAATTCTCAGCCAGTCAAGAGATATCAATGGAAGGTCCTCCCACAGGGAATGTTAAACAGCCCTACTTTGTGTCAATACTTTGTGCAGAAACCATTAGAGATAATTCGTGTAAAGTTTCCACAATCCATAATTTATCACTATATGGATGATATCCTATTAGCTGATCCAAAGTTAGATACATTGGAAAGCATGTTTGAAGAAGTAAAAAAAGTTTTGCCTCGCTGGGGACTGCAAATTGCTCCTGAAAAAATACGAAGAGGAGATTCTATTAATTACTTAGGATATAAGATAGAGCTACAAAAAATTAGACCCCAAAAGGTACAACTAAGAAGAGATAGATTGAAGACTCTTAATGATTTTCAAAAGTTATTAGGAAGCATTTCCAACTTACTGGGTATCATGGGAATACCCAAAGATGGACTACAAAATGTGGCTAATACTCTAGAAGGGGACAAAGAATTAAATAGTCCAAGAGAATTATCAGCCGAAGCTGAGAAGGAATTGGCTCTAGTAGAAAAGACAATTCGAGAAGCACATGTGGATCGTGTGGATCCAGAACTTAAATGCATTCTTGTCATATTCCCCTCCAGACATTCCCCAACAGGTATTTTGATGCAGAGGGAAGATATTATATGGGAATGGATATTCCTACCACGTAAACCAAATAAGAAATTAAAGACTTATATAGAAAAGATCTCTGATTTGATTCAAAAGGGTAAATTAAGACTTCGCCAGTTGACAGGAATGGACCCAGCAGAAATTGTAGTACCATTAGCTAATGAGGAAATTTCATCACTATGGAAAGATAATGAATACTGGCAGAGAGCCTGCAGTAACTTTTTGGGAGAGATTAACAACCACTATCCCAAAAGCAAGAGAATAGAATTCATAAAGAAGACTGAATGGGTCCTTCCTCACATTGTACGACAAAATCCAATTTCTGGAGTCCTCACATTCTATACTGATGCAAATAAATCAGGGAAAGCAGGATATAAATCAGGAGACTTAAGTAAAGTGGTGCAAAGTCCATATAGCTCTGTACAAAAGGCAGAACTGTATGCCATTCTTATGGTACTGATGGACTTCACAGAACCCCTCAATATAGTCACTGACTCTCAATATGCAGAGAGAGTTGTTTTACATATTGAAACTGCTGAATTTATTCCTGATAATACAGAATTAACTTCATTATTCATACAATTGCAGGAAATCATCAGAAAAAGGGAACATCCTATATATATATAACACATATCAGATCCCATACAGGTCTGCCAGGACCTTTAGCACAAGGTAATGATGAGATTGATCAGTTACTAATAGGTAATGTGCTAGAAGCTTCAGAATATCATAAGATACACCATATAAATAGCAAAGGTTTGAAGAAGGATTTCTCCATCACTTGGCAACAGGCTAGGGATATTGTGAAAAAATGTCCTACTTGTTCCATCTATAACCAAACTCCATTACCTGCAGGGAGTAATCCAAAAGGTATACAAAGAAATGAAATTTGGCAGATGGATGTGTTTCATTTTGCAGAATTTGGAAGATTAAAGTATGTACATCATACCATTGACACCTATTCAGGATTTCAATGGGCAACTCCTATGAGTTCTGAAAAGGCTGATTCTGTGATTACACACCTATTAGAAGTTATGGCCATCATGGGAATACCTGTACAAATTAAGACAGACAATGCCCCAGCATATGTCTCCAATAAAATGAGACAGTTCTTTGCTTATTATAATATAAAGCATGTTACAGGTATACCACACAATCCCACAGGCCAAGCAGTCATAGAGAGATCCAATCGAACTTTAAAGGATATGCTAAATAAACAGCAACAGGTAACAATGACTGCATAGTGCTTTATTAACCTTGAATTTTCTCAATGCTAATGAGAAAGGAACAACAGCTGCGGAGAGACATTGGACAACAGACAAAACTCCTGAGCTAAACCAACCAGTTTATTTTAAGGATGTGCTGACCTCAGAATGGAAACCTGGATATGTTCTACGTTGGGGAAGGGGTTTTGCCTTTGTTTCTGCAGGAGAAGAAAAGCTATGGATACCAACAAAATTAATAAAAATTCGATTCGAACAGGAAAAACCCCTTGATGAAGAGAAGTAAAAGATCATCCACCAATGTGACATCTCTACAAGTTGTAAGAAAAATTTAACAATCAAAGGGTGGGGTAGGGTTCTGTTTTTGTCTTTCCAGGATAATGGAAATACCCATCTTCCAAAACTCATAAGGCCTTGGATATCTGGATGTTTACAGCAGAAAGGAAGAATCTATTGCTACCAATCTACACATGGTAAAATCTCACTGTCTAACATCTTTCTCTCTATCAATCTAGAAAAGTTGTGTTCCAATTCAATTATAGCCAAGCTGGCTTTGGAGATGGAATTGGCTCACTCCTTCTCTAAACCCAAGCATATTGCTAAAAGAAAAGTTTAAGAGATTCTTCAGTCCCGTATCAGAAGAGCCCTCTGGTGTGAGACAGAAGGAAACCAATAAAAAGGGACCATTGTCTTCTAAATTCTAATTCTCTCCATGCTTACTCTTGATTTCTCAGAATCCTTTCTTACATGCTATGTCCTCTTTAAATCCAAACCTCCCATTTTTGATAACAAATAAGTTTTTCCAATAGCAATCTCAGAAGTCACCAGAAGGAAGATGGGGCCCCAACAACAACAACTCTACCCAATCCAGAATGATGCCATGGTAATCATCATCATACTACACTTCTTGCCAGAATTTCAGACAATCTTACCCATTACTCTAAAACTTGCTGCAGAACCTACAGTTAGTCTAACTGAGATTTAACTATCTGAGCTTTCTCACAGTACCCAACAGAGATAACATCACCCCCTAAACGGCAGGAAGCAATTCTAAGAAAACGACGCCCCTTCTCCCTTAGGTTTCATAATTCTCAGGGTTATGGATGACGGTTATAGGGTTGGGGGTGGAAGAAAATATTAACTCAGATATGATGGTAAATCATTGTATATACTAGTAAACAAACTTAGTAAAATAGCAACCTTAGATAATTTGCACTGTAATTTGTACTGTTATAGATTCTTATATGTTGATACAAATGTAAACTATTTTTATACTCCTGTTTAAGATAATTTGTATATTGATACAAATACAGAACTATATTTGTTATAATGTACATATATTTCTACTCTTATTTGAAACATTTTTATATTGATACAAATGTAAATTTATATCTGTCATACTTTATATATGCTCTACTTCTGTTTAGGATATTCGGTATATTGATATATATTTAATATTATTGTCATATTGCATATCGCACTATATATTCCTACCTCTGTTATAAATATCTTGTGTATTGTCACAATTTTGAAGTCATCGTTCTTCACCATACATTTGCTTATAGACTGTTTACCTTATTTATGTGAAGCCTTAGTCCTTAGGTTATTTCGATAGATAAGATTTATAGATTTATAGTCGCCTATGCCTGTCATCTCTATAGTTACGTTAGTTAGGTTATCCAGATTTACAGATACATAGGTCAGATGGGCAGGTAATCTTCAAACACTTCATAGACCTGGATAATATGGCATTTAAATAACTTAGAATTCTGTTGACGTGAGACACAATTGCTCCTGGCTGCACCAATTGATCCCAAGAGAATATTGGGCTTCTAAGACAATTCCATTTGGAAGTTTTTTGTTTTTTGTTTTTGTTTTTTTGTTTTTTTTTTTTTTTGGTTTTTTTCGAGACAGGGTTTCTCTGTATAGCTTTGCGCCTTTCCTGGAACTCACTTGGTAGCCCAGGCTGGCCTCGAACTCACAAAGATCCACCTGGCTCTGCCTCCTGAGTGCTGGGATTAAAGGCGTGCGCCACCACCGCCCGGCCCATTTGGAAGTTTGTCTTTTGGCACAAAATGGCCTACTGGGCAAAGAACTGCCCTTGCCTTGATGGCTGACAGTACAAATGCAATGCTCTCCTTTCTGGACAAGCGGGACACAAGGAAAGCGACCACTGTACTCTGCCAAGACAGGGTAAGATGGTCTTTCAGAAATCCTGCTTCTGAAAGTGGTCTGTCAGATACTCTAGGCCTGTAGCCAATTTGAATGCACCAACAATGCTGAGAAACATTAGGTGACTGTCCAGGCTGCCAGCTGTCTTGGTCTACTCTTGCAAGATTCCCGAAAGTTGCTTGCATCCATCTACCATTTCTCAGGGACCATTATGTTCCTTCTCAGGTCTTTGATGGGATTGAAGACTAGCCATTATAGTGACAACTTAGTATATATAATATCTTAGATAGAACATATTAAGTATTAGGTTCAGGTTCTTTAGGATAGGACACCTTTGAATGATCTTTATAACATGCTGTTTACCTATGCTCTATACTTCTCTGGATTTTAGTATGTGTTTCTTGCTTGATATTGTTTGCATTGGTTGTAGTTACATCTTATCTAGGTCATTATCTCTCATTATTTCTGGACAATATTTGATAACCATTCCTTTGTATATAGTCTTGTATTAGTTTAGAACCTTCTTATTTAGACAAAAAGGGGGAGATGTAGTGGGTAGCCATTCCAGCTTGGTTCTGGAAGTTCCAACCCCCATTGAGACTCTGGCAACTGTCACGCCTACGAGGTGGGGCGAGGGGAGGCGCCTGGGGACCCGAGAGCTGGATGGGCCAGCGCTCGCTCTGGGTGCTCTCTCGGTGCCGGAATGCTGACCGGTGCAGATTGACTGTGCAGAGCTCCGCAGAACACCGCTGGACTGCATTACACCTTCCCCAGACCCTGCGACCTACCCATTACTTAATTTGTGAGTTACGCCATTTAATAAATATCCTTTTAACTACGTGGAGTGGCCAAAATAATTTCTCCAATAAATTATTACCTATGAATCTTTACCAGACCATAGTAAATCCTGGCCAGTCTCCATTCCCATTCCTTTTAGCTAAAAATAATGATAAAAGTAAAGCTTTTAAGGGAGTCCCTTTTCGTGATTCTTTAGGCCTAGCTACAATGAGTCACCCTGAGTCTGTACTAGCACCACTTTATACCACTTAAGGTTTTTATTTTTTCTCCAGTATTGCTCTCCATACTTGGGGAAGTAGTTGACTCAGTACTGATGAAGACCAATAGAGCCCCTAGATGTGGAGTCACATTTTACAAGGCAGCATTCCACATACAGAGAGTGGTGGGGGCTTCTCATCAGGATATACCTGGCACAGGTGTGGCTTACATTTGTGAGTTGTTGCTGGTGTCTGTGAAGACTCTTCTGTCTCTGGAGGGAGCCATCTGTGGCCTGCCTGCTGGGGCAAGGGCACCAGTCACTAGGCATCACTTAAGTATATGTCATAGGAGGTTCTTGAGCAAATCAGAAGCCATACTACCAGAAAGAGGGACCTTTAGAGTGCAATGGGTTAAAGGTGTTCAGGCAAGATTTGTGTGCTGGCTTGGGGTGGAGACCAAGTGACAGGAGCTGAGGGGTGGCCTATTGGTAACTGAGTTTAGCTGTTCTTTGTAAACCACATACTTCCTGGATAGTTTATTCTTAAAGTCGTTTCTGCCTTTCCCCCTCATTTGTATGCAAATCCTTGCCTCCCCTTTCCAACCTACCATCTGTATCAGACACATGCTAAGCAAGTATTCTATCAATGAATCCCATCCCCAGGGCCTGGGGAGATCTGATGCCCTCTTCTGGACTTCATTTATTAATTCATATACATAATCTTAAACAAAAAACCCTACATCTCCTGCTCTGCCTAGTCCCCACCCCCTTTATTTTGACAATTTCATACTTGGGAGTATAGGATGTATTGTGATCATATTTGCCCCATTATCCTCTCTTCCCCCATCACTCCTGATGACCCCATCATCCTAGCAAAACCCTGTCTTACTTTGATGTCTTTTTGTGCTGTGTGTGTATGCTTGTAGCTGAATGTATTCTTGTCAGATAAAATCAAACTAAGCTTATGACTAGTCACCTACCTGCTCATTGCTCACTTCTCTGCCTTCATTCTAAATTAGGTGCCTCTGTTTTCCTGCCTTGATTGTTTGTAGAATTGTTCCTCACTCCGAAGAGTGAGAAATACTTGAGACCAAGTCACTAGAGTGCAAAGACCATCTACTGTCTGTATCCATGGAGCCTAACTCTAGGCCAGGAAAACAGATGACTGGGTGAATAATGATAGACATTGACAAGAGGAAAAGGTCACTAAAGGGGTAACTTATGATTAAAACTTTTAGAAACATAGTGTATGATTATTTCCTGAGATATCATTGGTAAAATTGCATAGTTGGCATAGTATTAACAGCACCATAGTCTGTGAATGTGTGCTCGAGTCTACCATCAGTCTGCATCCTTCCAGGCATCAGTATAGAATCATTTCGAAACATGCATGTCATAAATTTCACTCCATAGTTTCTCACATCTATGGCTTTTCACAAACAGAGCCAGTTGTGTATCAACAACCAAAACACCATAGAGAAGTACAAATCACTATGAAAATTTCTGTCTGCAGACACTGGAGTCAATTTTGCTCTCTACTTTCAGTCCACAATTGATATTGTATTTTCAACATAGTTTTCAGTTCCCAGGTATCACATAGCTGAAATACACACACACACACACACACACACACACACACACACACACACACACACACGAGACAGAGCACAAGAGAGAGAGAACAGCTTTACATTCACATTTGTTCCTTCACTCAGTCTTAAAAAACTAACCCAGCCATGCTGGGTTAGTGGGTGCTTTATTTCATCCACAGCTTGAATAACCATTTGTCTGTTATTGGACATTTTGCCTTTTCCCTGTATTTGGAAATTTTGAATCAATTTTGTATCAGCATTCATGCACTGTGGTGATATATTTTGTACCCCAATAAAGCTTACCTGGGCATCAGAGAACAGAGCCAATCACTAAATTAGACACCGAGATCATGAAGTGGTGGCACACACATTTAATACTATACTCGGGAGGCATAGATCCATGTGGATCTCTGTGAGTTCAAGGCCATGCTGGACTACATGAGAGAAACAGGACCAGTGGTGACACATGCCTTTAACCCCAGGAAGTAATATAGCAGGACACACAAAGGTACTTAAGGCATGAGGAAGCAGAAACTCACTCTCTTGAGGCTGGGGACTTTATAGAAGTAAGCCAGTGGCTGGATGTCAGCTTTCACCCCAATATCTGGCTCTGGGTTTTTATTAATAAGACCTTTTAAGATTTGTGTTACATCTGGTGCCCAATGTGGGACATGAACCCATGACCCTGAGATTAAAAGTCCCATGCTCTACTGACTGAGCTACTTATGGATTTAAAAGACTGTTTCTTCTCAATACCCTTACAAGAAAAAGGCAGAGGAAAGTTTACCTTCATGGTACCTACTTGTAATAATTCCCAGCCAGTCAAGAAATATCAATGGAAGATTCTTCCACATGAAATGTTAAAAAGCCCAACTCTGTACCAATATTTTGTATAACAGCTGTTGGAAGTAATATATAAACAATTTCCTAAAACTAAAATTTATCATTACATGGATGACATTTTACTAGCTGATTCAAATGTGGATACTTTAGAAAGAATGAAGATGTAAAGAAAATTATGCCTTGTTGGGGATTACAAATTGCTCCTGAAAAGATATAAAGAGGAGATTCTATTAACTATTTAGGATATAAAATAGGTATACAAAAAAATTAAACCCCAAAAGGTGCAAATTAGGAGAGATCAATTACGGACTCTTAATGATTTTCAAAGATTATTCAGAGACTTTTCCAATCTATAGACTACTAGCAGGGTAAAAAATGATAAACTGACTAATTTGTTCAAAACCTTAGAGAGTCACAAGGACATAAATAGTACAAGAGAATTATCACCTGAAGCTGAGAAAGAATTGGCTTTGGTGAAAAAGAAAATACAGGATGCATATGTGGATCCAAAGCTTTATTGCATTTTGGTTATTTTATGTTCTAAGCATTCTCCCACGGGATTATGCATAGGGAAGATATTATATATATTTTTTGTTTGTTGTTTATTTATTTTATTTTACAATACTATTCAGTTCTACATAACAGCCACAGATTCTCTTATTCTCCCCCTTCCTGCCCTCCTCCCCTTCCCCCCAACCCCCCACCCATTCGCACCTCCTCCAAGGCAAAGCCTCCCCCAAGGACTGAGATCGACCTGGGAGACTCAGTCCAGGCAGGTCCAGTCCCCTCCTCCCAGATTGAGCCAAGCGTCCCTGCATAAGTCCCAGGTTTGAAACAGCTAACTCATACAACAAGCCCAGGACCTGGTACCACTGCCTAGTTGCCTCCCAAACAGATCAAGCCAATCAACTGTCTCACCTTTTCAGAGGGCCCGATCCAGTTGGGGGCCCCTCAGCCTTTGGTTCATAGTTCATGTGTTTCCATTCGTTTGGCTATTTGTCCCTGTGCTTTATCCAACCTTGGTTTCAACAATTCTTGTTCATATAAACAATCATCTTTCTCACTAATTAGACTCCTGGCGCTCCACTCGGGGCCTAGACGTGGATGGCTGCATCCAGATTCCTCAGTCCTTGGATGGGGTTTCTGGCACAACTATTAGGGTGTTTGGCCATCCCATCACCAGAATAGGTCAGTCCCGGCTGTCTCTTGACCATTGCCAGCAGTCTTTTGTGGGGGTATCTTTGTGGATTTCTGTGGGCCTCTTTAGCACTTTGTTTCTTCCTTTTCTCATGTGGTCTTCATTTACCATGGTCTCCTATTCCTTGTTCTGCCTCTCTGTTCTTGATCCAGCTGGGATCTCCCACTCTCTTTCCCTCGACACTTGCCCTTCATTGCTCCCACTCATGTCCAGGTTGTTCATGTAGATCTCAGCCATTTCTCCGTCATTGGGCTATCCTTGTGTCTTTCTTGGGGTCCTGTTTTCCAGGTAGCCTCACTGGTGATGTGAGTAGCAGTCCAGTCATCCTTGTTCCACATCTAGTATCCTCCTATGAGTGAGTACATACCATATTTGTCTTTCTGAGTCTGGGTTACCTCACTCAAGATGATTTTTTTCTAGATCCATCCATTTGCCTGCAAACCTCATGATGTCATTGTTTTGCTCTGCTGAGTAGTATTCCATTGTGTATATGTGCCACAATTTATTTATCCATTCTTCAGTTGAAGGGCATCTAGGTTGTTTCCAGGTTTTGGCTATTACAAACAATGCTGATATGAACATAACTGAGCAAGTACTTTTGTGGTATGATTGAGCATTTCTTGGGTATATGCCCAGAAGTGGTATAGGTGGATCTTGTGGGAGATTGATTCCCAATTTTCTAAGAAAGCGCTATATTGATTTCCAAAGTGGTTGTACAAGCTTGCATTCCCACCAGCAGTGGAGGAGAGTTCCCCTAGTTCCATATCCTCTCCAGCATAAAGTGTCTTTATGTTTTTGATCTTAGCCATTCTGACAGGCATAAGGTGGTATCTCAGAGTTGTTTTGATTTGCATTTCCCTGATGATTAGGGATGTTGAGCAATTCCTTAAATGTCTTTCAGCCATTTGAGTTTCCTCTGTTGAGAATTCTCTGTTTAGTTCTATAGCCCATTTCTTAATTGGACTGTTGGTCGTTTTGATGTCTAATTTCATGAGTTCCTTATGTATTTTGGATATCAGTCCTCTGTCAGATGTGGGGTTGGTGAAGATCTTTTCCCATTCTGTAGGCTGTCGCTTTGCCTTGTTGACCATATCCTTTGCTCTACAAAAGCTTCTCAGTTTCAAGAGGTCCCATTGATTGATTGTTTCTCTCAGTGTCTGTGCTACTGGTGTTAAATTTAGGAAGTAATCTCCTATGCCAATGCGTTCAAGACTACTTCCTACTTTCTCTTCTAGCAGGTTCAGAGTAGCTGGATTTATGTTGAGGTCCTTGATCCACTTGGACTTCAGTTTTGTGCATGGTGACAGATATGGATCTATTTGCAGTCTTCTACATGTTGATATCCAGGTATGCCAGCACCATTTGTTGAAGATGCTTTCTTTGTTCCATTGTACAATTTTGGCTTCTTTGTCAAAAATTATATGTTCATAGGTGTGTGGGTTAATGTCAGGGTCTTCAGTTCGATTCCATTGGTCCACATGTCGGTTTTTATGCCAATACCAAGCTGTTTTTATTACTGTAACTCTATAGTAGAGCTTGAAGTCAGGGATTGTGATGCCTCCAGAGGTTGTTTTATTGTACAGGATTCTTTTGGCTATCCTGGGTTTTTGTTTTTCCATATGAAGTTGAGTATTATTCTTTCCAGGTCTGTGAAGAATTGTGTTGGTATTTTGATGGGGATTGCATTGAATCTGTAGATTGCTTTTGGTAAAATTGCCATTTTTACTATGTTGGTTCTGCTTATCCATGAGCATGGGAGATCTTTCAATTTTCTGACATCTTCTTCAATTTCTTTTTTCAGGGACTTAAAGTTCTTATCATATAGGACCTTCACTTTCTTGGTTAGTGTTACCCCAAGGTATTTTATGTCATTTGTGGCTATTGTAAAGGGTGATGTATCTCTGATTTCCTTCTCAGCCTGTTTGTCAATTGTATATAGGAGGGCTACTGATTTTTTTTAGTTGATCTTGTATCCTGCTATGTTGCTGAAGGTGTTTATAATCTTTATCAGTGCCTGGGTGGAATCTTTGGGGTCACGCAAGTATACTATCATATCATCTGCAAATACAGAAAGCTTGACTTCTTCCTTTCCAATTTGTATCCCCTTAATCTCCTTATGTTCTCTTATTGCTCTGGCTAGAACTTCAAGTACTATATTGAATAAGTATGGGGAGAGTGGACAGCCTTGCCTCGTTCCTGATTTTAGTGGAATTGCTTTGAGTTTCTCTCCATTTAATTTGATGTTGGCTGTCAGCTTGCTGTAAATTGCCTTTATTATGTTTAGGTATGTTCCCTGTATTCCTGATCGCTCTAAGACTTTTATCATGAAGGGGTGTTGGATTTTGTCAAATGCCTTTTCTGCATCTAGTGAGATGATCATGTGTTTTTTTTTCTTTGAGTTTGTTTATATGGTGTATTACATTGTCGGACTTTAATATGTTGAAGCACCCTTGCATCCCTGGGATGAAGCCTACTTGATCATGGTGGATAATTGTTCTGATGTGTTCATGGAGTCTGTTTGCCTGTATTTTATTGAGTATTTTTACATCAATGTTCATGAGAGAGATCGGTCTGTAGTTCTCTTTCTTTGTTGTATCCTTGTTTGGTTTAGGAATCAGGGTAATTGTAGTCTCATAGAAGGAGTTTGGTAATGTTCCCTCTGTTTCTATTATGTGGAACAATTTAGAGAGTATTGGTATTAACTCTTCTTTGAAGATCTGGTCAAATTCTGCGCTGAAACCATCTGGTCCTGGGCTTTTTTTGGTTGGGAGACTTTTAATGACTGTTTTTATTTCCTTAGGGGTTATTGGACTATTTAAATAGTTTATCTGGTCTTGATTTAACTTAGGTATGTGGTATTTATCTAGAAAATTGTCCATTTCTTTGAGGTTTTCCAGTTTTGTGGAGTAGAGGTTTTTGAAATATGACCTGATAATTCTCTGGATTTCCTCAATGTCTGTTGTTATGTCCCCCTTTTTCTTTCTGATTTTGTTGATTCGGATTCTCTCTCTCTGTCTTTTGGTTAGTTTGGATAAGGGCTTGTCTATCTTGTTGATTTTCTCAAAGAACCAACTCTTTGTTTCATTAATTTTTTGTATTGTCCTCTTAGTTTCTATTTTATTAATTTCACCTCTCACTTTGATAATTTCCTGGCGTCTATTCTTTCTGGGAGACTTTGCTTCTTCTTGTTCTAGAGCTTTCAGGTGTGCTGTTAAGTCACTAGTGTGAGATTTCTCCACCTTCTTTATGTGGGCATTTAGTGCTATGAATTTCCCTCTTAGCACTGCTTTCATAGTGTCCCATAAGTTTGGGTATGTGGTGTCTTCATATTCGTTGATCTCTAGGAAGTCTTTAATTTCTTTATTTATTCCTTAACCCATTGGTGATTCAGTTGAGCATTATTCAATTTCCATGAGATTGTAGGTTTTCTGTAGTTTTTGTTGTTGTTGAAAGCTAACTTTAAACCATGGTGGTCTGATAGAACACAGGAGATTATTCCAATTATTTTGTATCTGTTGAGATTTGCTTTGTGGCCAAGTATGTGGTCGATTTTAGAGAAAATTTCGTGGGGTGCTGAGAAGAAGGTATATTCTTTTTTGTTAGGATGGAATGTTCTGTAGATATCTATTAGGTCCAATTGGGTCATGACATCAGTTAAGTCCTTTATTTCTCTGTTAAGTTTCAATTTGGGAGATCTGTCCAGGGTTGAAAGTGGGGTTTTGAGATCTCCCACTATTAATGTGTGGGATTTTATATGTGGTTTAAGCTTTAGTAATGTTTCTTTTACATATGTGGGTACCCTCATGTTTGGGGCATAAATGTTCAGAATTGAAACTTCATCTTGGTGGATCTTTCCTGTGATGAGTATGTAATGGCCTTCTTGATATCTTTTGATTGATTTTAGTTCAAAGTCTATTTTGCTGAATATCAGGATGGCTATACCCGCTTGTTTATTGAGACCATTTGATTGGAAAGTCTTTTCCCAGCCTTTTATTCTTAGGTAGTGTCTGTCTTTGAATTTGAGATGTGTTTCTTGTATGCAGCAGAAAGATGGGTCCTGCTTTCATATCCATTCTGTAAGCCTATGTCTTTTTATAGGTGAATTAAGTCCGTTGATATTAAGGGATATTAATGACCAGTGATTCTTCATCCCTGTTATTTTTGGTGGTAGGGTGTGTATACTTCTCTTCTTTGGGGTTTACTGCTGTGGCTTCATCTATTGCCTGTGTTTTCGATTGTATATCTGACTTCCTTTGGTTGGAATTTTCCTTCTAGTGCTTTCTGTAGGGCTGGTTTTGTGGATCAGTATTGTTTAAATCTGGCTTTGTCTTGGAATGTCTTGTTCATTCTGTCTATGACGATTGAAAGTTTTGCTGGGTATATTAGTCTGGGCTGACATCCATGGTCTCTTAGTGTCTGCATTACATCTGTCCAGGTCCTTCTGGCTTTCAAAGTCTCCATTGAGAAATTGGGTGTTATTCTGATGGGTTTGCCTTTATAGGTTACTTGGCCTTTTTCCTTTGCTGCTCTTAATATTCTTCCTTTATTCTGTACGTTTAGTTGTTTAATTATTATGTGGCGAGGGGACTTTTTTGGGGGGTCTAGTCTGTTTGGTGTTCTATAGGCTTCTTTTATCTTCATAGGCATTTCCTTCTTTAATTTGGGAAAGTTTTCTTCTATGATTTTGTTGAATATATTTTTTGTGCCTTTGAGTTGATATTCTTCACCTTCTTCTATCCCTATAATTCATAGTTTTGGTCTTTTCATGGTGTCCCAAATTTCTTGGACATTTTGGTTCATGACTTTGTTGGCTTTAGTGTTTTCTTTAACTGATGAAACTATTTCTTCTACTGTATCTTCAATGCCAGAGATCCTCTTTTCCTTCTCTTGCATTCTGTTGGTTATACTTGTATCTGAAGTTCCCATTTGTTTACTCAGATTTTCTATTTCCAGCATTCCCACTGTTTGTGTCTTCTTCATTTTTCTATTTCCCTTTTCAGGTCTTGGACTGTTTCCTTTATTTGTTTCATTGCTTTTTCATGATTTTCTTTCAGTACTTTATTGTTTTCTTCCAGGACTTTATTGTTTTCTTCTAATTTGTTTGCCCTTTCCTCTAGTTGTTTATAGCATTCTTCCCATTTTTTTTTTGTCTTTTTCTCTACACAAGCCTCTACCTTCTTCATAATGTTATTCATAAGGCTGTTTTCTTCTGCTTTTTCCAATTTTTGATGTCAGGTGTAGATGTTGGAGGCAGGCTAGGTTCTGGTGATGCTGTATTGCTCTTCATTTTGTTGTATGTACTTCTGCCTTGACATCTGCCCATCTCCTTATGGTTCGTTCTTGGTCTTATCAGCACACTTGGTTCAGATAGAGGTGACAGATTCAGGAAGTCTCTCTCTCTTGTCCAGATGGGAGCTTTCTTGTCCAAATGGGAACTCCGGGGCAGGATGGAAGCTCTTATCTAGACAGGAAGTCCGGGGCAGGATGGGTGCTCTTGTCCAGAAGGGAAGTCCAGGTCAGGATGGGAGCTCTTGTCCAGAAGGGAAGTCCAGGGCAGGATGGGAGCCCTCTCTGGTCCAGAAGGGAAGTCCAGGGCAGGATGGGAGCTGGGGGCTGGTCTCTAAGTCCCAGGAAGGGGATCCTTCACGGTGGGGCTAGAAGGGGACCTGCCCAGTGGCCAGAACCTGGGGCCAAGTTGGGCAGGTCTTCCCCGGAGTGGCTGGTGCCCAGGGATGGGGTCCGGGCTGGGCCTGGATACTCACCTCTGGTCCAGAAGGGAAGTCAGGGGCCAAAATTTCTTTTTGTTAAAATCAAACCTGGAGCCTGGTATTGGGGTGAGCACTGGAAGATCAGAGAATGGAAGATATTATATTGGAATGGATAGTCCTACCAAAGAAACAGAGTAAAAAAATTGAAACTTATGTGGAAAAGATCTCTGAGCTGATTTTAAAAGGAAAATTAATGCTTCATCAATTGGCAGGAATAGACACAGCAGAAATTGTAGTACCTTTAACCAATGATGAAATTGACAAATTATGAGCAGAAAGTGAGCCTTGGCGAAGAGCTTGCAGTAATTTTTTGGGAGATTAACAACAAATATCCCAAAAGCAAGAGGATTAAACTTATAAAGAGAGCTAACTAGATCCTGCCTCACACTGTATGGGAAACATCGATATCTGGAGCCCCAAATCAGAAAATTTAAGTAAAGTGGTTCAAAGACCTTGTAATTCTGTCCAAAAATTGGAATCATATGCCATTCTGGTTATATTAATTGATTTTACAGAACCTCTTAATATAGTTACTCTCAGTATGCCAAAAGAGTGGTCTTACATATTGAGTTGTTTTATGCATTAAAACTGTTGAATTGATTCCTGATGAGTCAGAATTAAATTTGTTATTTATTCAGTTACAAGAAATAATCAGGAATAGGAATCATTTCTTATATATAACTCATAACCGATCCCATATGGGTCTGCCAGGCCCTCTAGCACAAGGAAATGATGAGACCGATCAACTATTGATAGGAAATGTTCTGGAGGCCTCAGAATTTCATAAAACACATCAAGGGTTTAAAAAAGGATTTTTCCATTACTTGGCAACAAGCTAAGGAAATTATAAGGAAATATCTTACTTGTTCTTTTTACAACCAAACTCCACTACCAGCAGGAAGTAACCCAAAGGACACTTAGAGGGATGAAATCTGGCAGATGGATGTGTTTCATTTTGTAGAATTTGAAAAATTGACATTTGTACACCACACCATTGATACCTATTCAAGATTTCAATGAGCAACTGCTCTGTGTTCCAAGAAGGTTGATTTTGTAATCATGCATTTGCTAGCATGTGGGAGCCCATTCTCGGGTTCCTCGTGGTTTTACCCAGCAGGTCCAAATAGAGGATGATCAGGACCACAGGCCTGAGTGCAGGTGTCTGAGATGGTCTGCACTTGGCTGTGCTGGCGGAGGAGGTCTTTTGCTCCACCCCTTGGCATCTCTATAAAAACCCTGGGGCAGAGACAGTCAGGGCCCGTTGGAATAGGTTCCAGGCCCTCTCGAGGCTATCCTTTATTTTCTATCTGTTTACCTCCGCAAGATTCTCCGCTATAAATCCTTCTATCTAATATTTCCTGCTGCTTGCTCTCAAGAAAACTCTGGGGAACTGTGGGGGTGGTGGGTAAATGCCCCACAGAATGGTGCCCAAACAGGGACTAAAGAAAAAAGAAAAAGGGTCTAAAGAAAAAAGGGGGGGCTAAGAAAAGGAGGCTACTAAAGACAAATGAACAGGGAATAAAGACAAAGTAATAGGGACTAAAGATAAAGGAAAATAATAGTTTTATTATAGAGTTTTTGGTGAAAGTGCTGAGTCAGCCCAGCTAGTGGAAAGGCATGCTGGTGTTATGGAAAATATATATATTTTATATATATTTTTGAGAGGCAGGGGTTTTATCCTCGAGAGAAAAGGAAAGAAGACTGGAAGGATGTCCGATGCTGCAGCGAAATTCTCTTCTGTCAAAATTTTCTATTTTTTATCCCTTTCTCAATTTCTATTTGTGAAAAATAAGTATAAAGTATAGGGTAGTAATATAGTATAGGAAAAACTTAGAAGTGTAAGATTGTGTAGGAAAAAATAAGTAAGGCAACTAGACAGAAAAACTCTTCAATTTTCTCACTTTGGGAGCTATAAATGCAAACTGGGGGAAAAAAATCTTTCTTTGGGCTTTACAGGTAGTAAAAAAGCTCTTCTTTGAGCTTATGGGGAAGAAAAAGTTTCCTATGGAAACTTTTGACCTGGGGACAGCTGCAATGCTAAGTCCAAGCGGGAGGAGAAAGTGTTTTCTCCCTGAGGCAAAAATGGGGGTGTAAAAAGCCAAAAAGTTTCAAGTTTCAAGTTTTGGAAAAAGTTGGTCTCTCTCATGGGGGGAAAATCTTTTTCTTAAACTATAAAGCTTTTCTTGGAAAATTTTTGGGGAAAAAATCTCTCTAAAAAGCCTTAATCTTTCTCTCTTAAGAAACTTAAAAACTAAAGCCTCTAACATCCTCTCTCAGAAAGACTAGAGTAGAATCACCTGTGGATTTTAGTGTGAGAATTACCTGCGAGTAGCTTTAAGAAAAAACAAAGACCTCTTGATCAAAATGGGGCAGGAAAATAGTAAGCAGACCTTTGAAGAGTCATTTGCAGAGAGACTAAAAAACAAAGGCATTAAGGTGGAACTACAACAAGTACAGAGGTTCTTATAGTTTGTAGAACTGTGTCCCTGGTTTCCTGAATATGGGAAGCTGAATGAGGATACTTGGGAGAGAGTTGGGGTTGAAATACAAAAATACTATGAAAAACACGGGCCAGAAAATATTCCCGTGGAAGCCCTTGGGTTGTGGGCATTAATCCGGGATAATTTAGATCCTAACCCTGAAAAGCAGGAGGGATCATTCCCTAAGGCAGATGAGGTGGAGACAAAACCCTCTGCTCCACCAGCAGAACCTGAAAACCCTTGTACAGCACCGCTTAAACAGGGTCCGGTTTCTATGGTGGTATTTTATTTGTACTGAAATGTGATTTTCATTGTATGTTAATAAATAAAGTTGCCCGGGGGTCAGAACTATTAGAGCCATAGCAAGAGCGTGGTGGTGGTGGTGGTGGTGGTGGCAGCGGCGGCGGCACATACCTTTAATCCCAGCACTTGGTAGAAGAGCTAGGTAGATCTCTGTGTGTTCAGGGATACAGCCAGCATTGGAGACACACGCCTTTAAGACCTGGAGGGCTGTACTTACAGGCAGTGATGAGGCAGTCATGTGTTTGGGTTTACAACCAATGAGAAGGCAGAACAGAAAGACTATTTAAAGACAGATACACAGGAAGTAGCTCTCTTTTGGGAAGCTAGGAGCACTGCAGGAGGTAAGATTTTAGCTCTGAGCTCTGACCTCTCAGCTTTCTCTTTTACATTGGTTCTGTGTTTCTTATTTTAATAAGACAGTTGGTTATATCTACAGGTTTCTCTTGGCCATGACACTAAGTTTAAGGAACAAAAGTCTTGGAATAAGACAAGGGAGGAACTGAAAAACTTGAAAAGCCTAGTAACTTCTCTTACTCAAAAAATAGAAACTCTCCAAGTCTCTCCTCTTTCCTCTGTAGGGGTGGAACTAGACTCACCTGGGGAGGCGTCTTTTAGAATGGAAAAGCCACCTGTAATTGCCATAGCACAGAAATCCTCTGAGGCAATGCGAACCCTCTCTGTCAAAGCCACATCTCCTCTTTAAGCTAGCCTCTGGGAAGCTGCTAGTAAGGGGGAAGAAATTCAAGGCTTTCAAATGTTTCTGGTCCTGGAAGAGCAGGACCGCCAGGGTAATATCATAAGAGTGCATGTTCCCATTTCTTTCAAACAGCTTAAGGAGTTAAAAACAGCATGTAGTCAATATGGCCCAACTGCTCCTTTCACAACAGTATTGTTAGAAAACCTGGCTTTAGAAGTTTTGCCCCCGGGTGATTGGAAACAAATGGCCCGAGCATGTCTATATGGAGGTGACTAACTGCTGTGGAAAAGTGAGTTCGTGGAACAGTGTCAGGCCACAGCTGAAATAAATCAGGCACAACAGATTCCTATCACCTTTGATATGCTCACTGGGGAAGGCCCTTATCGAGAAACAGGTCAACAGTTAAACTTTGATATAGTGGTGTATGCTCAGGTTCAGGCCGCTGCCAAAAGGGCTTGGAATATGCTTCCATCATCAGGAAGACAAACTGAGGATTTGTCCAAGATAAGGCAAGGGCCTGATGAGTTATTTCAAGATTTTGTTTCCAGATTAATGCAAACAGCTAGCAGATTAATTAGCGATTCAGAAGCTGGACTTTTACTTGTAAAACAACTTGCATATGAAAACGCCAATGCAGCATGTCAGGTTGCAATACACCCTTTTAGAAAAAAAGGGAAACATTTCTGACTATATCCGACTTTGTTCTGATATAGGACCATCATACAATCAAGGGATAGTCATGGCCACAGCATTACAAGAAAAAAACAGTTAGGGATGTTCTATACCAGCAAAGACACCCTAATTCCAGAAAAGGGAAAGATATTGGACTTCCTGGAAGTTGTTTTGGGTGTGGACAGATGGGGCATTATATTAGAAGTTGCCCTAGCAAGAGAAGGGGCTTCAGATCAAATAGAGAGCCTGGGTTATGCTTCAAGATGTAGGAGAGAGAAACACCAGGCTAGCGAATGCACATCAAGGGCAAATACCCAGAAGAGTCTGTTTCAGGGAAACGGATGGAGAGGCCCACCCCAGGCCCCAACAAAATAGACCTTTGGGGTAATTCAGCAGTCAATCCTCCGGCAAAGAAATATATTCAAGACCTCTATAGAGCAACACCAGGTAGTGCTGGATTAGACCTCAGTTCTTCCATCTATACAGTTTTGACCCCTGAAATGGGAATGCAAGCCCTCCCTACAGGTGTTTATGGACCTTTGCCATAGGGCTCTGTGGGGTTATTGTTGGGCAGAAGTAGTACTACCATGCAAGGAATTCTAGTTGCCCCTGGAGTGATTGATGCTGACTATATGGGAGAAATAAAGGTGATGACTCATTCACCCACAAGAATTTCAGTAATAAAGATCAGTCAGAGACTTGCACAGTTAATCTTACTTCCTCAAATACAAACAAAAAATCCAATTAAAAGAGATAAGAGAGGAAAGGCTGGATTCAGTTCGTCAGATGCCTATTGGCTACAAGCCATAGGACCACAACGTCCAGAACTTACATTAGTCATAAATGGGAGAAATTTCTTGGGTCTTTTAGATACAGGCACAGATTTATCTGTTATATCTGCTAGTCAATGGCCTGCTATGTGGCCCCAAATGGAGACTATTACAAAGCTGCAAGGGATTGGTCAAACTCAGTGTCCTGAGCAGAGCAGTGATGAGATCTCCTGGAGAGATGAGGAGGGTCATGAAGGGAGTTTTTGGCCATATATTGTTCCTCACTTGCTGGTAAATTTGTGGGGTTGAGATGTTATGAGCCATATGGGAGTATACTTATATAGTCCCGATACAACTGTCTATGAACAAAAAGTTCCTGACCAAAAGTTAATGGAAATGTCATCTTTAACTCCTAAAGAAAAAACTAATAAGAACGTTATGGAGCATTTTTAGGAAGGATCATTGAGCAGCCTGTACTTCATGCAGATCCTATAACCTGGAAATCCGATCAGCCTGTATGAATAGATCAATGGCCCCTAACTGAAGAAAAAATACAGGCTGTCCAGCAGTTAGTACAGGAGCAGCTGGATAGTGGTCACATTGAACCTTCTAATTCTCCCTGGAGTTCTCCTATTTTCCTCATCAAAAAGAAGTCAGAGAAATGGAGATTATTACAGGATTTGAGAAAGATTAATGAAACCATACAACCTATGGGAGCTTTGCAGCCTGGATTGCCTATCCCTACTGCTATACCAGAAAATATGTATAAAATTATTTTGGATTTGAAGGATTGTTTTTATACCACTCCTTTAGCTTCCCAAGACTGTCAAAGATTTGCATTTAGTGTTCCCTCAGTCAACTTTAAAGAACCCATGAAAAGATTCTACTGGAAAGTTTTGCCCCAAGGAATGGTCAATAGCCCAACACTGTGTCAGAAATTTGTAGCTCAAGCTATCCAAAGAGTTAGAGAGGAAGTTCAACAGACTTATATTATTTATTACATGGATGATATTTTGCTTGCGCATAAAGACGAAGAAATTTTGCTTGACACTTTTGGACGGCTTCAGCACTGTCTTACCTGTGCAGGGTTAATTATCACTCCAGAAAAAGTGCAAAGACACTCGCCTTTTCAGTATCTAGGACATGTATTATACCCTAAGGTGATAAAGCCTCAAAAATTGGAAATAAGAAAGGATGAGCTAAAAACTTTAAATGATTTTCAAAAATTTTGGGGGGAGATTCAATGTTTGCGCCCTCATTTAAAAGTATTTACTGGTGATTTGAAACCTTTAAGTGATATTTTAAAAGGAGATAATGACCCTAATTCACCCAGAAAGTTAACTGAAAAAGGTAGACAAGTTCTTCTGCAAGTTGAAAAGGCTATTCAAAACCAGCAAGTACATTACATTAATTATGCCCTACCTTGGTATGCACATATTTTGCCCACTAGACATACTCCTACAGCAGTATTATGGCAATACAAGCCTCTCTTAAGGCTACATCTTCCTGTTTCACCAGCCAAAGCGTTAAATCCATACTATGAGTCTGTAGCTTGCTTGGTACAAAAAAGTAGAAATAAGTCTAGACGTTATTTTGGTAAAGAATCTATGGTAATTAATTTTTTTTTTTACAAAGCAGCAAGTTGATTGGCTTTTTCAAAACAGTGATTCTTGGGCAATTGCTTTTTCTCAGTTTTCAGGTCAAATTGATAATCAATTCCCAGCTGATCCATTATTGCAATTCGTTCAAATGCATTCCTTTGTATTTCCTAAAATCATTATGAAAGACCCCATAGAAGATGCTGTGCTAGTTTTCACTGATGGATCTTCTAATGGAAAGGCTGCTTATGTTATTAATGGAAGAAGTTATGTAGTACAAACAAACCCAGCCTCTGCACAGATAGTGGAATTACAGGCAGTGAACATGGGTTTTCAGGTTCTTGAAGACAGATCATTGAACTTATACAGACAGTCAATATATTTATAGAGCTCTTCAAGTCATAGAAACTGTTCCCTATATTGGCGCTAATAACAACCAAGTCCAAATGTTGTTTCTACAAATTCAAGATGCTATTCACAAAAGAAAGCTGCCATGCTTTGTGGGCCATATTAGAGCTCACTCCAATCTTCCTGGTCCTTTAGCTGAGGGTAATGCGATGGCCGATAAGTTAACAAAGATAGTAGCATTATCCCAAGTGGAAATGGCTCAACAGTCACATGCTCTTCATCATCAAAATAGCAAAAGCTTAAGAAAGCAATTCAATCTTACCAAAGAAGCAGCTCGTCAAATAGTTAAACGATGTGGGGTATGTCCAAAATATTTTCCTGTCCCTCACTTAGGGGTAAACCCTCCAGGTCTTCTTCCCAATCATCTATGGCAAATGGATGTTACGCATATTGCAGAATTTGGCAAATTAAGATATGTACATGTGACCATTGACACTTATTCAGGATTTTTAATGGCTAGTGCACAATCTGGGGAAGCTACAAAACATGTCATTATGCACTGCTTGAAGTGTTTTTCGTATATGGGTTTACCAAAAATTATTAAAACTGATAATGGTTCTAGATGTAGTAGTAAGGCATTTCAACAATGTTGTACCCAATGGGAAATCATACATAAAACAGGTATTCCTTATAACCCTCAGGGACAAGGTATTGTGGAAAGGGCTCATAGCAGTCTTAAAATACAACTTCAAAAAATAAATATAAAAAAGGAAGAAATTTACCCTCAATCACCACATAATGCATTAAACCATGCTCTTTTTGTTCTGAACTTTCTGAATATGGATGTCTATGAACAGTCTGCCGCAGGTAGATTTTGGCAAAGTGGCACCCAAGCGACTTTCGCTCAAGTGAAATGGAAAGATCCCTGCTCGGGATTATGGAAGGGTCCCGATCCTGTTTTAATATGGGGTCGAGGACATGTTTGTGTTTTTTCACAAGAGGAGAATGAAGCTCGGTGGTTACCGGAGCATTTGGTAAGGAGCGTGGAACTAAGAAAAGTCAGCTCCAATGACGTTCCTATAAAGGAACCAGAATGAAAGTGGCTCGATTAGTATTTGAGGTTTTGTCACTGGTTAATGCAAACGGTGAGGAAATAAGAGTTCAGAGCTGTGCCGCTTTTGGCTTTACTAGCTCCTTTAGAAAAATACTTTATATCACCTAATAGCTGTGCAGTATTGGCTTTACAGCAGCTAAATACGGTAATTTCACCCTCAGCATGAAGTGAAGTTTTTCAGTAGAGCAAACCAAAAGTACTGCTGTGATAGAAACGTTTGTCTGAATTGAAGTTCTTAGGGGAGCTATTATGAATTTGGGTGAAGGGACAGCCTCTAGTTAAAAACCGTTTACCCCTGACAGTACATCTCTGCCGGTCCAGAAAGGCTGAGAGAACTCGGCAACTTTGGGGTGTGGCTTTGACCAGAGAATGTTACAGTCCCCTAGCAACAAGTATCACAACTCTATAATGACAACCCTCTCTAAATCCCAGTGCTTTATAACAAAGCTGACTATAAACTCTAAACTTTAGAAATGATGTATGTACTTCCTATCTAGTTAAGAGAATCTTTCTAATAGAGATAGTGATAATAATTAGGAGTAAGAAGTAGAAAAAGATGAAAATAAGATATGTGAGTTTGTAAAAATTCTGTCTTGTTAGATCTGTGTTAAGAGATCTTTAGGTGTCTGCTAAGTTAGATATATGATAATGGTAGCCTATATAAGTTTGTAAAATAGATCTATAGAGTTCCTTTAAGAATATAAGCTTGCAAGAAGTATCTACAGTAGTCTTAAGACATGTAGTAATAAGCTTGTAAGATGCTAGTTGTAAATGTAAGTTTAAATAAGAAGTAAGATGGAATGAATATAAGTATATAAGAATTAATAAGAAATATATTTGCTAAAGTAGTTCTATAGTTTTCTTAAAGTATAAATAAGTAGATGTTAATATGTTATATGTGAGTTTGTAAAAATGTGTAAATGTTGAGTGAGTTTGTGCTTAAGCACATGTTATGTGAGTTTGTAAAAAAGTGTAAATGTTAAGTGTGAATCTATTCTTAACGTATATGGTGAAAGAACCCAAGACACAGAAGGTTAGTGTCCCAGTAGACTGCAAAGTAGGCAGTCTGAATGGTTTCAAAAGCTCCAGAAGCCGCTAAGAAGCTAAGAATGGCAGATGCCAGAACCAGCACAACAAGGCATTCGCAGATGAGATCCGTGGAAAATCGATGCAACACAGAAAAACCTGAGCTAACATCAAAAATGGTGTGGTTTAGAATACTACCGTACCTAAAAAGGTCTCTGGCTTGAGAATAAAAGTTCAGAGACGCTTGTTTGAACAAAAATTATTAACTGCAAAAAGTTTTGGTTGAAAACCGTCTCTTCATAATTGGAAGTGAAAGCCTGATACCAGAATTTTTCTTGTTTGAACTTTTTTAACTTAAAATGAGATAAAATTACAAAAAGATTTTGGTTATGGATTTCTCATATTTGGAAGGCTAGTACCAGAATTTATCATTTGAATTTTAAGACTTAAGAAATGAAATAAACAATAGAGATTTCATTGCAATGGGACAATTTTGAGTAATGACCTAGGAACGGTTTTCTGGAATTGGGTTAAAAATGGAACTGTTTAAATGAAGAAATGTATTTCTACTTAGAATCAAGATGCAGTTTTGTGTATGCATATATGCTTTATTAACTGGTGATTTATGAATTGTTTTGTGGAACTGTTTATGTAAAAATGGAATTACTTATGAAACTGGTTTTGTGTTACAAATGGAACTGTTTAAACAGAAAAGTTTGGATTTTCTAACTAGGCTTGAGATTTTGCTTAAAATTATAAAGAAAAGGGAGAGTTAATATTCCTTAGTCTATTTAATTTAAATTGTTGTTTGAGTGGATTAATGTCATGTTTTGTTAGTAAGAAATGCAAATGGGTATACTAAAATTTAAAGTGTAGAGAGTTTTATAAAACTCTTTTGGATGTTTTGCTAAAAGTTTTCAAAGTGTTAATGGTTAGATTGAAAATATTGCTTTTCAATATGGGTTTGTAGGAATTGTATAAGTTTGGGTTCCTCTAACTAGGTTTGAGATTTTTTTTAAATAATTATAAAGAAAAGGAGAAGTTATGAAGTTGAATTATGTTTGCAGACATTATGTTAAACCTATTGATATTAATGCACCCTGGTCTTGTGGAGTTAAGGAAATGTTTAATTTTGATGTGAATACATCGAAGTTTTTCCTATGTTCTGTTAACAAGAAAATTCAAGTGATTGAGTTAAAGTTGTAAGATGGAGAAAATTGTTAACTATATATAGCACCATATATGCTAATTCAAATGGTTCTGTTAAGAGTTTGCTTTGAGTTGTAAGATTGAGAGAATTGTGACTATGTATAGCAATATTTATGTTAACCTGTTAATGGTAATGATGAAGCTAAGGGATTCTTTATGTTTGTAGTTGCCTTAAGAGTTTTTGGTTTAGAAAGGGCTTGAGGCAGCTAAGACTGCTATAGTCACCTTGGACCTAATTCAAAAGAGAAATGCCATTTATATCATTCTCTACTCCCATACTGGGAAGTGTAACAGCTATGGAGATTGCTGTGTAAGCCATTAATAGTTTTTTTAATGTGGGCTCCTGTGGAAGCCCATTCTTGGGTTCCTCGTGGCTTTACCCAGCAGGTCCAAATAGAGAATGATCAGGACCACGGGCCTGAGTGCAGGTGTCTGAGATGGTCTGCACTTGGCTGTGCTGGCGGAGGAGGTCTTTTGCTCCACCCCTTGGCATCTCTATAAAAACCCTGGGGCAGAGACAGTCGGGGCCCGTTGGAATAGGTTCCAGGCCCTCTCGAGGCTATCCTTTATTTTCTATCTGTTTATCTCCGCAAGATTCTCTGCTATAAATCCTTCTATCTAATATTTCCTGCTGCTTGCACTCAAGAAAACTCTAGGGAACTGTGGGGGTGGTGGGTAAATGCCCCACACTAGGAGTTATGGCCATTATGGCTATACCTGTACACATTAAAACTGGCAATGCTGCAGCATATGTCTCCAGTAAAATGAAACAGTTTTTTGCTTATTACCATATAAAGCATATTACAGGTATACCACATAATCCTACAGGCCAAGTAGTCATAGAAAGATCAAACAGAACTCTAAAGGTTATGATAAATAAACAGAAAAGTATAATACCCCCGCCCCAGAAATAGATTACATAATGCGCTATTAACTATGAATTTTCTCAGTGCTAATGAGAAAGGAACAACACCTCTGGAGAGACAATGGAGAATAGAAAAAAAAAACTACAGAATTAAATCAGCCTGTATACTTTAAAGATGCACTGGCCTCAGAATGGAAATGAAGACATGTATTACTTTGGGGACAAGGTTTTAGTTTTGTTTCTACAGGAGAGGAAAAGCTACAGATACCATTAAAATTGATTGATTAGATCTCAACAAGAGAGACCTCTTAATTAGAAGAGGTGATAGTTCATCAAGCAGCATGACCATTCAATTTAAACTAACATACCACTAACAAATCTTTTACATTTAATCAGATATAACTTACCAAAAGGGAACCTCCCCAAAGTTAGGTTTGGGGAAGGGTTTTGTTTTTGTCTTTCAAGAGATAAAGGCTAAGGAATCTGAAGAACACTGGACAAATGAGAAATCTGAAGAAAAAGAACAAATCATCAACAAAAAATGTCCCAATTATAGAGTAAATTGGCCTATTGGTACATCACATATCTAACAGGATGAAATTTCACAAGTCTTCCTAAATGTTTATTTCTGCTGTTCTCTACAGATATATAATACAATCGGTCTTTGTGTAGTCCTAGTTCAATTAAAAATTAAAACTGGCTTTAGAGTTGGAGTGTGGCTCTCTCCTTCTCTAAACCCAAGCATGCTTCTTAACGTAAAATTGAAAATCTCTGTATCATGTCAGAAGAGCCACCTGATATTGGACAGAAGAAAAACCAAAATTAAGGGACTACTCTATTTCTATGAATCTCTCAATTCTTAATTTATTTTAACTCTTTAAAACTTTTCTTAAGGTATGAATTTTATATCAAAATTTATAATACTTATATATATATTTCAAACTTTTATCATGATATTAATGGTTATATAGAGTACTAACTAATCCTAGAATAAAAGACTTCATCTAGCTTCCTGTACATGATATTTCCAGGTTTGAGTCTCTATCAGTTTTCTGCAATGAAACATTATCACACCTAACAGTGAATTTGAAGTCTCCAATGAGATGATGGGACCCCACAAAGATGAATCCATCAGGATGATTATTATACCACTAAGCTGACAAACACCACCCAAAGATCTGCTTTGAACTTCAAACTGCTCAGGACAATTTTGAGATGGCTAGCTGAGTTGATCCAGCCTCATAGACTACTTGATCAAAGACTTGAGACAAGCCCTGCACTTTCCCATTATGTAGAGATTGGACAACAAATGATACAGCTACCTCTCTCAGGACTTGACAATTAACTCAAAATTTTTCTTTTCAGGATCCCCTAAAGATGCCTTCACCCCCAGACAACAGGAAGTAATTTTAAGAAAATGATGCCCATATTCCCAAGAGGTGGGGTGGATGGTTTTTGGTCATTCATTGGGTTGTGGATAATTGTCATTGTTTAGGATGGTTGGTTACAAGTTGTTAAATGATAATTGTCAGGAAAAAAAGCTAAACAAGGAGATTAGATTCAGGGGTTTTGTTTAAAAATAGAAGAAGAAAAAAGAGGATATAGATAAGAGGTAGATTATAGAATCTACTTTACAAAAGAGATATAGAAATAATAGGATAAAGGGTAGATTAGTAAATCTACTTTGAAATGAATAAAGGGTAGGATATAGATATGATAAGATAAACGGTAGGTTATTGAATCTACTTTTAGAAAGTAACTACTAGTTATAAAATTTTACATTGGATTGGATTTTTGTATATTGTATACAAATTATGTATATTGCTATAAATTTGAGATTGATTTTGTTAGAAAATACTGTACATATATTTCTAATCTTGTTCAAGATATTGTACTCATACAGTTCACTTAATGTAATGCAAATTGCTAGTCCTTGAAAGTTATTTTTACCAACTAATTAGGATTTAAGTAATACAAGTTAATAGTCATTAAATCAAACTTGTTAGGTATGTTTTTAAGGTTAAACAGAAATATATTTTAGATAAACAGGTCATCTTCAAACACTTCAGAGATCTATAGAATATGGCATTTAAGATGTAGCAGGAATCTTAAAAGTTCTTTTTGACAAGTTATTATCTGATTAAATGGAAAGGCATGTGTTATTGATACCAGTTAGTTTAAATTGGATGTTCATGCTGGTTGATGAACTATCACCTCCACTAATTAAGAGGTCTCTCTTGTTCAAATCGAACCTTTATCAATTTTGATGGTACCCACAGCTTATCTTCTCCTGTAGAAACAAAAGCAAAACCTCGACCCCAATGTAATACATACCCTGGTTTCCATTCTGAGGTCAGCACATCCTTAAAGTATATAGGCTGATTTAATTCTGTAGTTTTTTCTATTATCCAATGTCTCTCTGCAGCTGTTGTTCCTTTCTCATTGGCATTCAGAAAATTCAAAGTTAGAAGAGCATTATGCAGTCTATTTCTGGGGGTTTTTGTTACCCATTTCTGTTTATTTAGCATATCCTTTAGAGTTCTGTTTGATCTTTCTATAACTGCTTGACCTGTAGGATTATGTGGTATGCCTGTAATATGTTTTATATTGTAATAAGCAAAAAACTGTTTCATTTTAACAGAGACATATGATGGAGCATTGTCAGTTTTGATTTGTGCAGGTATACCCATGATGGCCATAACTTCTAGCAAATTAGTGATTACAGAATCAGCTTTTTCAGAACTCAAAGCAGTTGCCCATTGAAATCCTGAACAAGTATCGATAGTGTGGTGTACATATTTCAGTTTTCCAAATTCTGCAAAGTGAAACACGTCCATCTGCCAGATTTCATTTCTCTGAGTACCCTTTGGGTTACATCCTGCTGGTAATGGCGTTTGATTGTAGAAGGAACAAGTAGGACATTTCTTTACTATTTCTTTGGCTTGTTGCCAGGTTATGGAAAACTCCTTTTTTAAACCTTTACTATTAACGTGATGTTTTTTTTTTTTTTTGGTTTTTCGAGACAGGGTTTCTCTGTGTAGCTTTGCGCCTTTCCTGGAACTCACTTGGTAGCCCAGGCTGGCCTCGAACTCACAGAGATCCGCCTGGCTCTGCCTCCCGAGTGCTGGGATTAAAGGCGTGCGCCACCAACGCCCGGCAACGTGATGTTTTTTATGAAATTCTGAGGCCTCCAGCACATTTCCTATCAATAATTTATCAATCTCATCATTGCCTTGTGCTAAAGGGCCTGGCAAACCAGTATGAGATCGGATGTGAGTTATATATAAAGGATGACTCCTTTTCCTGATTGTATCTTGTAATTGAATAAATAGTGAAGTTAATTCTGAAGCATCATGGATAAATTCTGCAGTCTCAATATGTAACACCACTCTTTCAGCATACTGAGAGTCAGTTACTATGTTGAGAGGTTCTGAAAAATCCATTAATACCAACAGAATAGCATACAATTCTGATTTTTGAACTGAATTATACGGACTTTGAACCACTTTATATCTATATATCTTTATATGTTAATCTTGTAAATTTTGATATAAAATTCATACTTTAAGAAAAGTTTAAAGAATCAGAATAGAATCAAAGAGTTGAGATTAGTAATAGAATAGTCCCTTAATTAATTTTGCTTTTGTCCTGTACCATAGCAGAAGATGGCTCTTATTCTGGCATGATACAGGGAGTTTGCATTTTCCTTTTAACAACATGCTTGATTTTAAAGAAGGAGAGAGCCATTCTCCAACTCCAAAGTCAGCTTTAAATTTTAATTGAACTGGGACTATTAGAAAACCAATAGTGTTAAATCTTTAGAGAAAAGCAGAAACAAACATTTAGGAAGACATAAAAATTTTTTAGATAATATATACCCATACACCGTTTCATTCTGTTTCTTGGAATAGATGATTTGTCCCTTTTCTTCAGTTGTCTCATTTGTCCAGTGTTCTTCAGATTCCTTAACCTTCATTCTCCTAAAAGACAAAAACAAAAACCTTTCCCCAAGACTAATTTTGGGGATGTTTCCTTTTGACAGTTCACTTAATGTAATGCAAATTGCTAGTCCTTGAAAGTTATTTTTACCAACTAATTAGGATTTAAGTAATACAAGTTAATAGTCATTAAATCAAACTTGTTAGGTATGTTTTTAAGGTTAAACAGAAATATATTTTAGATAAACAGGTCATCTTCAAACACTTCAGAGATCTATAGAATATGGCATTTAAGATGTTTTAATAACAGATTTTTTTTTCTTTTTTTATGACAATGAGACATGTCTGCTCATGGCAGTATGAATCTACTTCAGAGAAGATGATGGGCATTAAAGAAACTCCATATGGAATTTACTTTCTTTGTGGCAAAAGTTAGCCACTGAGCAAGAAAGTGCCCTTACATTGACTACTGCCAGTATGCTGTCCAAAATTGACAAGCAGGACACAAAAGAAAGGATTGTTGCACCTTGCCAAGACAAAGTAGGACAGCCCTTCAGGAAATCCTGCTTCACAGAAAAGTCTGTTGGTTATGCTAGGCCTGTAGGCCAATGATGGATGCCCCAACATTGCAGCGAAACCTTGGGTGACTGTCTAGTCAGCTAGCTGTTTCTGTCATTTCTCAGATTTTTTGGAAGTTGCTTGTTTGCACTTCCTACTTTCTCAGTTAATATTATTTTCTTCTTGGGTCTCTGAGGGAGTTGATGATTAGATAATTATAGTTATAGTTTTTCTTGTTAACAAATTCAGAAAAGAAACTCACTAAAGAGGTGTAAAGTGTACAAGTTTGAAAGACATCAAAAGATAGTTTGGGGTTGATAATGCAAATTAGGATAGAAGGTGAATTAGATAAAACCCTTTGGACTCATCAAGATAGGATAGATAATGGAGTATTTTCTCTGAATTTGTCAATTGCAAACGGACTAGACATTGTTGATGTATTTATTGCCTATATATTGTATATACTTATCGTATTTTCTTATATTAGTTATTAGTTATTACCTTCTATTATTTTAGACAAAAAAGGGGAAATGTGGTGATACATTGTGTACCCCAATTAAAGCTTGCCTGGAGATCAGAGGACAAAGCCAGCCACTATATTAAACATAGAGGTCAGGCAGTGGTAGCACATGCCTTTAATCCTAGTATTTGGGAGGCAGAGATCCATGTGGATCTTGGTGAGTTCAAGGCCACACTTGTGGGCGCCATGGGCCCTGGCCCCCGACTGAGAGTGGCTGCGGCCTTGCTTGCTGACCTTGATCAGATGTCCTCCCTATTCAGATTCCCTGCCGGTATCCACCCTTCTGAATGCTTAAGGGAAGTTCCTTGTTTGTGTATCCTGCATATTGGGCGTTAACAACTTAGATGCAAGAATGTAGAACATTGGGTCTGGAATGTAGACCATTGGTAGCGAACTTCTGCCCTCCGGGGGTTCCTCCATTTGTGCTGTAAGCCTGTATTTAAGGTTTCTTCCCTCTTTCAATAAATGGCATTCGACATCCAATCGTACGAATGACTCGCTGTCTCTTGTCTCTATTTTTTAATCCGCAGCCCTTCACTCGGACATGGTGAATGGGTATCGGTAATGCGGGCATTACCGCTACAAATGGAGGTTCCTACCGAGATCTGAGAAAGAAGGACCAGCTGACGGACGCTCTTGGAAGGCCGGCCGGCATTTTAAAGGTGAGAGTGGATTGAAATGGGTGCGGCTAGCTCACAGTCACTCCTCGAGGAACAATTAATTGGACTGTTGAGGTGGCAAGGCACTATTATTAAGAGCAAGACGGCTAAAGATTTTGTTCAAATCCTCCAGAATGCTAGTCCTTGGTTTCTGGTCTCCGGAGGATTAAATATACCAGATTGGGAACAGGTCAAGGTTGACTTACAGAAATATTTGCATAAAGAAGGGCCTGATTCCGTATCCTTAGCTACTTTTTCTTTGTGGCGCTTGGTTAAGGATGCATTGCTTAGTGATGATATTGAAGTCCAAGAACACTTAAATGAAGCTAAAGCTGTGTTGGAGGAGTCTCAGATAGAGGAGGCTCTCAGAACCCTTCAAACTTCTGATGTTTCTGATTCGGCAGAGTCGTCTTCCGATTCTGCAGAGTCATCTTCAGAGGGTGATGATGTAGAAGTCAGATCAGAAAAGGATGCTAGATGCCTAAGAGGGAAATCACAGATTTCTCGCAAGGATAGACCTCCAGCCCATAACCTTGACTTTTGCAACACGGAGGTCCTTCCTTCCGCACCCATGGAGGGATTGACGGGGGGAGTTGCTTACCCGGTTATAGAGACTCAAAATGCTCAAGGGCAGAGACAAAGGGAGCACAATCCTCTAGATTTTAAAAGCATCAAACAGCTCAAGGGAGCTGTGATGTCATATGGGCCCCATGCTCCTTTTACCACCGCTATACTTGAATCTTTTTCTGCCTTAAATTGCACCCCTAGCGATTGGATGCAGCTGTGTCGTGCTGCTCTCTCTGGGGGGGGGATTATTTAATTTGGAGGAGTGAGTTTCAAGAACATTGTCAAACTACAGCTAATAGAAATGCTGCTGCAGGCTTCCCGGCTTGTAATCTTGAGATGCTCACGGGTAAAGGGCAGTATGCCACTTTACAAGCACAGATTTTGTATGATCCTGCAGTTTATGCACAGATTAGTGTGGCCGCTGCCAGAGCGTGGAAAGGGCTACCTAATAAAGCTGCTGGTGAACAACTATCTAAAGTCATTCAAGGGCTGTCAGAACCATTTGCAGAATTTGTAGATCACCTGCTTCAACTAGCAGGGAGAGTGTTTGGGGATGTTGATCAAGCCATGCCCATAGTAAAGCAACTGGCCTTTGAAAATGCCAATAAATATTGCAAGGAGGCCATTAGGCCTCATAAAAATAAGAGCTTAAATGATTATCTTAAACTATGTAGAGATATAGATGGGCATCACATCATGGGACAGGTAATGGCCTCAGCCATGAGGGGGATTAATTCTGGAGGAAACTGCCCAAAAACCTGTTTTGGATGCGGCCAGCAAGGTCATATTAAGAAAAATTGTCCTGGAGCCCAAGCAACGGCAAAGACACCGGGACTTTGCCCGTGATGTAAAAAGGGGCATCACTGGAGTAATGAGTGCCGATCTAAGGCTTATGCTCAGGGAAATATGTTACCGCCGTCGGGAAACGGGCAGCGGGGTCCGCTCCAGACCCCCGAAGCCAGGTGTACGGAGCCCTGGATACACCTGTCCCATCCCCAGTTTCCCACCATCCCATCCACTTTGTTCCTCGAAGGAACCCCTTTTTGTCCAAGACCTTATCAGGGGCACCCCTGGAAGCGCAGGATTGGACCTCTGCTCCTCCACCAGAACAGTATTAACACCTCAGATGGGTCCCCAGGCTCTCGGTACTGGAGTTATGGGTCCACTACCTGCAGGGTCTTTAGGACTGATTCTGGGCAGGAGTAGCGCTCTTTTTTTTTTTTTTTTTTTTTTTTGGTTTTTCGAGACAAGGTTTCTCTGTGTAGCTTTGCGCCTTTCCTGGAGCTCACTTGGTAGCCCAGGCTGGCCTCGAACTCACAGAGATCCGCCTGGCTCTGCCTCCCGAGTGCTGGGATTAAAGGCGTGCGCCACCAACGCCCGGCTAGGAGTAGCGCTCTTATGCAAGGTATTAGAGTAATTCCAGGAGTGATAGATGAAGACTCTGAAGGGGAAATTAGAATTATGGTTGAGGCTGGTAAAGGGGTGACAATTATTCCCCAGGGTGCTCGCATAGCACAACTGCTTTTGATGCCCCGCTTTCATACTAATAATCCTTTTCTTAAACCACACAGAGGTGAGGGTGGATTTGGCTCCACGGTCCCTCTAGCATGCTGGGTTTCCACCTTAGAACAAAGACCCATGCTAAATTTAAAAGTTAATGATCACAGTTTTCGGGGTCTTTTAGATACTGGCGCTGACACTTCAGTTATTTCTTTAAAACATTGGCCCGAAGCTTGGCCCCTTAAAAATTCTATCTCTAACCTACAAGGTATCGGCACAGCTCAGACACCATTACAGAGCAAGCTACTTTTAAATTGGAAGGAGGAGGAAGGTCATGCAGGAACTTTTCAACCATTTGTGCTACCTGACATTCCAGTAAACTTGTGGGGACGGGATGTGTTGGATGGCATGGGAGCGGTGCTTACTACACAGCCTGTACAACAGATGTTGAAGAGTCAGGGCTACTGCCCGGGCAAAGGCTTAGGGAAAATGTTGCAAGGAGACCCGCTCCCTGCGGCAGACAAAAACTGTGTCACTAGGGGTCCTGGCGATACTAGAGGATTAGGGTCTTTTCCATAGGGGTCACTGCACAGCAGCCTTCTATAATACAACCGATAAAAATCACTTGGAAAAGTGATGACCCTGTTTGGGTGGAGCAGTGGCCCCTTACTAAGGAAAAATTGGAGGCTGCGTAATACATTGGTTAAGGAACAGTTAGATGCTAGACTTATCATTCCTTCCACTTCACCTTGGAACTCACCTATATTTGTTATTAAAAAGAAATCAGGAAAATGGAGGCTATTACAGGATCTTAGAGCTGTAAATAAAACCATGCTTCTCATGGGAGCAACACAGCCTGGCTTGCCTGCCCCTGTGGCAATTCCTAAACATTGGCACTTAATTGTGGTTGACTTGAGGGATTGTTTCTTCACCATTCCTTTGCATCCCGAGGACAGTCCTCGCTTTGCTTTCAGTGTTCCTTCAGAAAATCTTAAGGAACCTTATCAGAGATATCAGTGGGTGGTATTGCCTCAAGGAATGGCCAATAGCCCTACTGTATGTCAAATTTATGTGTCTTTGGCCCTAGCTCCAGTTCGAAAAGCTTTTCCAGGTGTTTATATAATTCACTACATGGATAATATATTAATGGCTGCTAAAGATAAAAAACTTGTTTTTGGTGCCTTTTCTAAATTACAAGAGGTTCTTAGCCTGGCTAATTTACAGATAGCCCCAGAAAAGGTACAGGTATCTTTTCCCTATCATTATTTAGGTCATGAATTGTTATGCACGGGCATACGCCCACAAAAGATTACTCTGTGTACGGATCAGCTACCCACACTTAATGATTTCCAAACCTTTCTGGGAGATATTCAATGGCTTCGGTCCACTTTAAAAATTCCAACAGGTCAGCTTCAACCCTTGTATGATGTCTTAAAGGGCGATCCTGACCCTTCATCTCCCCATAAATTAACAGCTGAAGGACGTATAGCCCTACAACGTGTGCAAGAGGCCCTGGAACAGGCTCACGTGCAGTATATAGATCTTAATTCTCCCTTATTGTATTTGATATTTTGTTTTACTCATTCACCTACTGGAGTGTTTTGGCAAACAGGTCCTATTTTATGGGTACATTCCCCAGCTTCTCCAGCAAAAATCATCACTCCTTATCCACAGGCTGTCGCTCAGATTATATTTAAGGGAATCAAGATCAGTGTTCAAACTTTTGCTAAGGAGCCAGATATTGTGGTGACCCCATACACCCAGTCTCAAGTAGCATGGTTGCAAGCTAATGATAATGATTGGGCCATATTGACATGCTCCATGCAGGGTCAGTTTGATACTCACTACCCCTCCAATGATGTGTGTCAATTTTTTAAATTGCATGCTGTTATATTTCCCAAGATAGTACAAATGACTCCTATTCCTCAGGCCCGTGTGGTATTTACTGATGGCACTTCATGTGGTTTTACTGTGGTGGTTTCTGGTAACATAGTAAAGAGAATAAAAGTCCAGGGCACTTCTGCCCAGGTGGCAGAGGTACAGGCACTGTTGCTTGCTTTACAGATGTTTTCTGATGAGAGTGTAAATATTTATACTGATAGTCAATATGTGGCACATGCCATTATGCCTTTGGAAACAACAGCCTACATACCATCCATTTCTTCCATTCATGAATACTTATTGCAAGTGCAAGGACTTATATGGTCCCGCTCACATAACCTTTATGTGGGCCACATTAGAGCTCATACACAATTGCCTGGACCTCTAAGTGAAGGTAATCAGAGGGCTGACGCCATTACTCGTATGGCTGTCACATTAGTCTGTTCTGCCTTTGATAAGGCTACTCAGTTGCATCAGCATTATCATCTTAATGCTGGATCTCTCTGTTATCATACAGGCATAACCCGGGAACAAGTCATCCAGATAGTTAAATCATGACCTATTTGTGTGGAATTTTTACCTGTTCCTCATTTGGGAGTTAATCCTCGAGGACCTTTACCTAATCATGTGTGGCAGATGGACGTCACACACGTGCCTTCCTTTGGAAAATTACAATATGTCCATGTGTCTATTGATACATATTCTTCTCTAATTTTTGCTTCTGTCCATTCAGGGGAAAAGGTTAAGGATGTAAAGAATCATTGTCTTCATGCTTTTGCTTACATGGGAGTGCCAAAATGCATAAAGACTGATAATGGTCCCACCTACAGTAGTACGGGATTTTCAAAATTCTGCCAAGATTTTTCTATTGTTAATAAGACTGGTATTCCTTATAATCCTCAAGGGCAGGCAATAGTAGAACGCTGCCATCGTACCTTAAAAAGTTATATTGCTAAAGTAAAAAGGGGGGAGCTAGGGGCTCATCTCTCCTCTCCACATTCTATTCTTTCCCTTGTTTTATATATTTTAAATTTTTTTATTGGTGGATTCTGCTGGAGTATCTGCTGCAGATAAGCACTGGAGGGCTCCTGTTGCAAATCATCCTCTGGTGTGATGGAAAGATCTTTCTACTGGCACTTGGAGGGGACCCGATCCGGTGTTGGTGTGGGCCCGGGGATCTGTTTGTGTCTTTCCGCAGGACAATGAAGTTCCTCTTTGGGTTCCTGAACACTGTGTGCTCCCTGTGGCTGCTGCTGAATCCCAACATGGCAGAGACCTATTGAGCCTTCGTAAAAAACTCTCCCCTTCTGATGCCAATGGGGATTGAGAGCCCAATACAGCCAGGCTTGGCAAACATTATTGTAAGCCTAGAAACTGTAGCCATGTGGTTGGATTCTTCAGAAGGTAATGTATGGTAACTTTTTTCAAAAATGTTGAGAATGTATCACACCTTGGAGATTAAGGATAACTCTGAAGGTCAATGAACTGCATTTGCTAACAGTAGCATGCCAGCTAAGTCTTTTTTTGCATTTTGCAACCCCCCTCAAGCTGGTGTAGTACCTACTTTTCAGGAATGGCTCTGTGCAACATTTATTTGCCTCCTGAAATTCATCTAGCCTTTTTGAAGATACCTTAAAATTTGTGAGCCTGATTGTAGCCATTATTGAGGCCATTAGTTCTGCTCCTTGTTTGCTATTTTTGTTTTCTGTTTTCTTTATGTTTCTTAGTTGTTCTCTTGCAGACCTGCCAGCCTAAGTAGTGCTGGGATCAAGAAAAATGGGCCTTGGTGGTTCATGTTCCTGGAGCCGTGTCCATGCCAGTGGACCATGGCAGCTAGACACAGATGATGCTCACACGCTCCAGAAGAGACTCTGACATCGCTGTTGCCGTTGTTGCTGTTATAGCAGTGGTGGCCACTGCTGCTATTGTTTCTGGGATTGCTATTTCATAATTGGTTACTACAGCTAGCACAATGGAGACCCTGGCAGCAAAAGTAGCTACCACAGTTAGTTAATCTTTCTTCTTATTGGGCATGATAAATTTAATTCCACTTTTATACATTATAATTGGCTTTGTAAGTTGTAAAAAATTATTAAAACTCAAGTTCCATTTGCTTATGGGATACCACCTTACAAGGACTCCAATTTGCAGTAAGGCTCATTTAAAAAGTGAATGGTTCAATTTCCTTTAGCCTCCTGGCTATGGGTGGGTTAGGACTTCTGTTAGTCTTTTCTGTGTCACACAGATTGCAAGCCCAGTGCCACTTTGAGATCTTTGGCAGCAGTCACTCTACAGCTCACGTGGTTGAGTCTGTATGATAATGAGTATTCAGATTTGGGTAATGCTTAGGGGGCGGCCATCAACCTAAGACAGAGCACTTGTGTGGCCTGGGCAGGTGTCTCTATGACAGGTAAGGTGGTCTGCTGGTCCCACGCAACTTAAGACAGAAGCTCATTTAATAATAAAGGGGTACCTGTGGGCACCATGGGCCCTGGCCCCCGACTGAGAGTGGCTGCGGCCTTGCTTGCTGACCTTGATCAGATGTCCTCCCTATTCAGATTCCCTGCCAGTATCCACCCTTCTGAATGCTTAAGGGAAGTTCCTTGTTTGTGTATCCTGCATATTGGGCGTTAACAACTTAGATGCAAGAATGTAGAACATTGGGTCTGGAATGTAGACCATTGGTAGCGAACTTCTGCCCTCCGGGGGTTCCTCCATTTGTGCTGTAAGCCTGTATTTAAGGTTTCCTCCCTCTTTCAATAAATGGCATTCGACATCCAATCGTACGAATGACTCGCTGTCTCTTGTCTCTATTTTTTAATCCGCAGCCCTTCACTCGGACATGGTGAATGGGTATCGGTAATGCGGGCGTTACTGCTACACACACTGAGTTACATGACAGAAACAGAACCAGGCAGTGGTGACACATGCCTTTAATTCCAGGAAGTAATATGGCAGTACACAGAAAGCTATATAAGGTGTGAGTAAACAGGAACTAATTCTCTTGAAGCTGAGGATTTTATAGATGTATGCTTGTAGCTGGCTGTTCTGCTTCTCTGATCTTTTAGCTTTCACCCTAATATCCGGCTCTGGGTTTTTTATTATAAGACCCTTTAAGATTCGTGTTATAATGCACTGGATTTTTTGTGTCAGAAATTTGAAGGTCATGTGGGTTCTAGCACAAGAGTCATGGGGTATAAACAAGGTTAACTTTATAAGAAACTGTGCTGTACAAAGTAGCTGTACCATTTTTAAAAATCTAATTTCTAGGTAGAAGGGCCCGGCAGCAGCGGCTGACAGGGACATACAGGCCCAGCGGTGGCCTGCAGAGGTAGATAGTTTCAGCGGTGGAGACAAGCAGACGCAGGTAGGCCTGCAGCGGCGGCCTGTATAGGTAGACAGGCCGGCGGCGGCGGCGGCGGCAAACAGGGACATACAGGCCCGGCAGCAGCCCGCATAGGTAGACGGGCCCAGCAGCAGTGACAAGTAGGCCTGCGGTGGCAGCCAGCAGAGACATACAGGCCTGGCGGTGGCTGGCAGAGATATACAGGCCCAGCGACGGCTGACAGGGACATACAGGCCAGGCAGCAGCCGGCAGAGACATACAGGCCCGGCGGCGGCGGCGGCCTGCAGAGGTAGACAGGCCTGGCAGCAGAGACAAGCAGATGCAGGTAGGCCCATGTCGGCGGCCCGCAGAGGTAGATGGGCCCGGCGGCGCTGGCCGACAGGGACATACGGGCCTGGCGGTAGCCGGAAGAGACATACAGACCCGGTGGCGGCCTGCAGAGGTAGACAGGCCCGGCAGCAGTGACAAACAGAGGTAAGTAGGCCCCGGGCGGCAGCCGGCAGAGACATACAGGCCCGGCGGCAGCCCACAGAGGCAGACAGGCCCAGTGATGGAGACAAGCACATGCAGCTCAGAACAGGGATGCCTCTAACCCCAACACCCAGGGAAGAAGCTATCTCTGTGGGACGGAACAAGAATGAATCTGAACACTCCATCTGAGGACAACCCAGGGCTCAGCTGCTGATCCTGTGAAACCCAACAACTTGGAGGCGTTGGTGAGACTACCCCGCTCAGCTGAAATCCATCCGGGAGAGGATTCAGATGCCTGCAGTTTGAAGTCTGAAGAAACAAAAACAGCTGAGGAGTTGACGAATGAACAAAACATGACCTGGGAACACAGAAGACACTGCCCAGCCACCAAACCAGATCACCAGAATCATAAGTATATACTTCACCGACTTAGATCAGCTGCCACTGAAGAAACAGCCCAATAGCACCAATTTAACCAAGAACTCCTACTAAACCAAGACTAAAAATTAGAACAAGAGAGGCACTCTCAGACATAGACACTACCTGCACCGAGCAGAGGAAGAGATGAGTAGATGCCAGTGCAAAAATACACGCAACAACATAAAGACCAATATGGCAACATCAGAATGTAGTGATTCTACACCTGCAACACCTTAACATACCAAGACAGAAGAAACAGAAGAAATCAACCCTAAAAATGACTTTAAGAAGATGATAGAGGCCCTTAAAGAAGAAATAAAACATTCCCTTAAAGAGGAAATAAAAACTTCCCTTAAAGAGGAAATGAAAAACTCCCTTAAAGAGGAAATGAAAACTTCCCTTAAAGAGGAAGTGAAATACTCCATTAAAGAGGAAATAAAAACTTCCCTTAAAGAGGAAATAAAAAACTCCATTAAAGAGGTAATAAAAAACTCCCTTAAAGAAATGGAAGAAAAAAACGAACAAAAAATGAGAAGAAATCAAAGAAAGCCAAGAAAAAGCAATTAAACAGATGAAAGAAGCATTCCAAGATCTGAAAAATGAATTTGAGACAATAAAGAAAACACATGCCGAGGGAATGCTGGAAATAGAAATCCTGACTAAACGAACAGGAACTACAGAAACAAGCATAACCAACTGATTGCAAGAGATGGAACAGAGAATCTCTGACACTGAAGACACAATAGAGAAAATAGATTCGTCAGTCAAAGAAAACACTAAAGACAAAAAAAGTCGTAACACAAAACGTCCAGGAAATTTGGGACACCATGAAAAGACCAAACCTAAGAATAATAGGGATAGAAGAAGGAGAAGAATACCAACTCAAAGGCACAGAAAATATATTCAACAAAATCATAGAAGAAAACTTTCCTAACCTAAAGAAAGAAATACCTATGAAGATACAAGAAGCTTAAGAAGCTTACAGAACACCGAATAGGCTGGATCCAAAAAAAAAAAAAAGTCCCCTCACCACATAATAATCAAAACACTAAACACACAGAACAAAGAAAAAATATTAAGAGCCACAAAGGAAAAAGACCAAGTAACATATAAAGGCAAACCCATCAGAATAACACCAGACTACTCAATAGAGACTATGAAAGCTAGAAGATCATGGACAAATCTTATGCAGACACTAAGAGACCATGGATGCCAACCCAGACTATTATACCCAGAAAAACTCTCAATCACCATAGGCAGAGTAAACAAAATATTTCAGGATAAAACCAGATTTAATCAATACCTGTCCACAAACCCAGCCCTACAGAAAGCACTAGAAGGGAAAATACAACCCAAAGAAGCTAAACACATCCATGAAAAATCAAGCAATAGATAATCCCACACCAACATACACCAAAGAAGGACAACACAACAAAACCACAAAAAATAACAGGAATTAACAATCACTGGTCATTAATATCCATCAATATCAATGGTCTCAACTCACCTATGAAAAGACACAGGCTAACAGAATGTATAAGAAAACAGGACCCATCCATCTGCTGCATACAAGAAACACACCTTAACTTCAAAGACAGGCAGTACCTCCAAGTAAAGGGCTGGGAAAAGGCTTTCCAAGCAAATGGACCTAGGAAACAAGCTGGTGTAGCTATCCTAATATCTAATAAAATAGACTTCAAACTAAAATCAATCAAAAGAGATCAGGATGGACATTACATATTTATCACAGGAAAAATCCACCAAGATGAAGTCTCCATTCTAAACATTTATGCTCCAAATACAAAAGCACCCACATTCATAAAAGAAACACTACTAAAGTTTAAAATGCACATCAAACCAAACATTAGTAGTGGGAGATTTTAACACACCACTCTCACCAAAAGACAGATCTACCAGACTGAAACTTAACAAAGAAATAAAGGACCTAACAGATGTTATGACTCAAATGGACCTAATAGATATCTACAGAACATTCCATCCTAACACAAAAGAATATACCTTCTTCTCAGCACCCCATGGAACCTTCTCAAAAATTGACCACATGCTTGGACACAAAACAAATCTCAACAGATACAAAAAAATTGGAATAACCTTCTGTATCTTATCAGACCACCATGCCTTAAAGTTAGACCTCAACAACAACAAAAATTATAGAAAACACACAAACTCATGTAAACTGAATAATGCCCACCTGAAACATCAATGGGTCAAGGAAGAAATAAAAAAAGAAATTAAAGATTTCCTAGAATTCAATGAAAATGAAAGTACAACATACCGAAACTTATGGGACACTATGAAAGCAGTGCTAAGAGGAAAATTCATAGCTCTAAATGCACACATAAAGAACACAGAGCAATCCCATATCAATGAATTAACAGCACAACTGAAAGCTCTAGAACAAAAAGAAACAAACTCACCCAGGAGAAATAGATGCCAGGAAATAATCAAATTGAGGGCTGAAATCAACGAAATAGAAAACAAGAGAACAATACAAAAAAATCAATGAAACAGAGTTGGTTCTTTGAAAAAATCAACAAGATAGACAAACCCCTAGCCAAATTAACCAAAAGGCAAAGAGAGAGCACCCAAATTAACAAAATCAGAAATGAAAAGGGAGACATAACAACAGACAACGAGGAAATCCAGAGAATCATCAGATCATACTTCAAAAACCATTTTTCCACAAAAATGGAAAACCAGGAAGAAATGGACAATTTTCTGGATAAATACCACATACCAAAATTAAATCAAGACCAGATAAACCACTTAAATAGACCAATAATGCCTAAAGAAATAGAAACAGTCATCAAAAGTCTCCTAACCAAAAAAAGCCCAGGACCAGATGGTTTCAGTGCAGAATTCTACCAGACTTTCAAAGAAGAACTAATACCAATACTCTTCAAAGTGTTCCACACAATAGAAACATAAGGAACACTACCAAACTCTTTTTATGAGGCTACAATTACCCTGATACCCAAACCACACAAAGATGCAACAAAGAAAGAGAACTACAGACCAATCTCCCTCATGAACATTGATGCAAAAATACTCAACAAAACATTGGCAAACCGAATCCAAGAATACATCAAAACAATCATCCATCACAACCAAGTAGGATTCATCCCAGGGATGCAAGGATGGTTCAACATATGAAAATCAGTCAATATAATACACCATATAAACAAACTGAAAGAAAAAAACCACATGATCATCTCCTTAGATGCTGAAAAAGCCTTTGACAAAATCCAACACCCCTTCATGATAAAGGTCTTAGAAAGATCAGGAATACAAGGAACATTACTAAACATAATAAAAGCAACTTATAGCAAGCCAACAGCAAACATCAAATTAAATGGAAAGAAACTCAAAGCGATACCACTAAATTCAGGAACAAGACAAGGCTGTCCACTCTCCCCATATTTATTCAACATAGTACTAGAAGTTCTAGTTAGAGCAATAAGAGAACAAAAGGAGATCAAAGGGATACAAACTGGCAAGGAAGAAGTCAAACTTTCACTATTTGCAGATGCTATGATAGTATACATAAGTGACCCCAAAAACTCTACCAGGGAACTCCTACAGCTTATAAACTCCTTCAGTAAAGTGGCAGGATACAAGATCAACTCAAAAAAATCAGTAGCCCTCCTATACACAAATGATAAAAGGGCTGAGAAAGAAGTCAGAGAAACATCACCCTTTACAATAGCCACAAATAATATAAAATACCTTGGGATAACACTAACTAAACAAGTAAAGGACCTTTCTGATAAGAAATTTAAATCTCTAAAGAAAGAAATGGAAGAAGATATCAGAAAATGGAAGGATCTCCCATGCTCATGGATATGTAGGATTAACATAGTAAAAATGGCAATCTTACCAAAAGCAATCTACAGATTCAATGCAATCCCCATCAAAATCCCAACACAATTCTTCACAGACTTGGAAAGAAAAATACTCAACTTCATATGGAAAAACAAAAGACCCAGGATAGCTTAAAGAATCCTTTACAATAAAGCAACCTTTGGAGGCATCAACATCCCTGACCTCAAACTCTACTATAGAGCTATAGTAGTAAAAACAGCTTGGTACTGGTATAAAAATCGACATACGGACCAATGGAATCGAATTGAAGACCCTGAAATTAATCCATGCACATATGAACACCTGGTCTTTGACAAAGGAGCCAAATCTATACAATGGAACAAAGAAAGTATCTTCAACAAATGGTGCTGGCATAACTGGATGTCAATATGTAAAAGATTACAAATAGATCCATATCTGTCACCATGCACAAAACTCAAGTCCAAGTGGATCAAAGACCTGAACATAAACCCAGTTACACTAAACTTAAAAGGAAAGAAATTAGGAAGCACTCTTGAAAGCATTGGCACCGGAGACCATTTCCTAAATAAAACACCAACAGCACAGACCCTGAGCACAACAATTAATAAATGGGACCTCTCAAAATTGAGAAGCTTTTGCAGGGCAAAAGACACAGTCAATAAGACAAAAAGACAGCCAACAGAATGGGAAACGATCTTCACCAACCCCACGTCTCACAGAGGATTGATCTCCACAGTATATAAAGAACTCAAGAAACTAGACATCAAAATACTGAACAGTCCAATTTAAAAATGGGCTAAAGAGCTAAACAGAGAATTCACAAAACAAGAATCACAAATGGCTGAAAGACATTTAAAGAAATGCTCAACATCCTTAATCATCAGAGAAATGCAAATCAAAATGACTCTGAGATACCACCTTACACCTGTCAGAATGGCTACGATCAAAAACACCAATGACAGTCAATGTTGGAGAGGATGTGGAGCAAAGGGAACACTCCTCCACTGTTGGTGGGAATGTAAACTTGTACAACCACTGTGGAAATCAGTATGGCAGTTTCTCAGAAAATTAGGAATCGAACTACCTCAAGACCCAGCCATCCCACTCTTGGGCATATACCCAAGGAATGCTGATTCATACCATAAAGATACATGCTCAGCTATGTTCACAGCAGCACTATTTGTAATAGCCAGAACCTGGAAACAACCTAGATGCCCGTCAATGGAAGAATGGATGGAAAAAATGTGATACATATACACAATGGAGTACTACTCAGCAGAGAAAAACAATGAAAGCATGAAATTTGCAGGCAGATTGATGGAACTAGAAAAAAACATCCTGAGTGAGGTAAGCCAAACCCAGAAAGACAGTCATGGTATGTACTCACTCATAAGTGGATTCTAGATATAAAATAAAGAACAATCAGACCACAACCCGTAGAATCATGCCTCCATATAATATATATATAATGGAGGTCCCTAGGATGACTGTGGCTTATAATAAATTTCGGTTTTACTCAATTATTGATAAAAATAGCCAAAAGAATGGAAACACATGAACTATGAACCAAAGGCTGAGGGGCCCCCAGCTGGATCAGGCCCTCTGAATAGGTGAAACAGTTGATTGGCTTGGTCAGTTTGGGAGGCAACTAGGAAGTGGCACCAAGTCCTGTGCTCATTTCATGAGTTGGCTGTTTGGAACCTGGAGCTTATACAGGGACACTTGGCTCAGTCTGGGAGGAAGGGACTGGACCTGCCTGGACTGAGTCTACCAGGTTGATTGCAGTCCTCGGGGGAGGCTTTGCCCTGGAGGAGGTGGGAATGGGGGGTGGGTTAGGGATAAGGGGAGGGGGTGGGAGGGGGGAGAATAGGGGAACCCGTGGCTGATATGTATAACTGAATGGTATTGTAAAATAAAATAACTAAAAAAAAAAAATCTAAATCCTATCAGAATCAAAAGAGAATCAATATCCCTCCATATCTTCATTAACATTTATAATTTCTAATTTTTTTTTTCATAGAAGCTATTGCTATAAGGTGTATGGTGGTATCCAATCGTGGCTTCAATTTGCTTTTCCTTAACAACTTAATGTTACAGAGTACCTATTTATTCTGGCTTTGTATCTTACATAGCAGAGGGTCTATTTGCATATTTATATGCAAACATAATATATGTGCATATACATTCATATTCTTGCTGCTCTAACTTAAGACTTGTAATATAGTATTGAGTAGGAGTAATCTGAGCTTACCTTTTTATCTGACTGTAGAAGGATCAACATCCATTCCTTTACCAAAATGTCTGATGCCCATAAACTTTTTCCAGGGGCTTATTATGTAGTTGAAAATCACTATTCTCCCTTTAATTGGTTGAAAATTTCATTATGAATAAATACTGAGTTACAAATGCTTTTCTCTGTGTATTCAGATACTATGTTTTCCCCTCTTTTGTCTATTGATGTCTTTAACTACATAGATTGGGTTTTACAAGTTGAATTAACTTCACATTCTTAGGGAGTTTTTTAGGTTACTTTGCTTAGGTTTTGTTCTATGTTCATAAGGTCTGTTCTGTAATTTTTTAAAAATCCTTTTGTACTTACTGTGATGTCTTTTTTTTAAAAATTCCATTCCTAGGTATTTATTCAAGAGAAATGCAACCTGTGTGCACACGGACCTTCATCAGCTCCTTCATCTTCAGGGTCATCAAAACTGCTGTCCATGCAGCCATTTCTTTTCTGTGCACAGTCCCTACTTCTCCCCACCTCCCTCTCTTTTCCTATCTTTTCTCTCTCTCCCCATCACTGCTCTTCTGGCTATCATCCCTTTTTTTATTTGCTTATTTTGTGTGGCGAAGTATGTGAGCCAAAACACCGCTCCACTTCTTAAACTGCATTGTTAACCTATTTTGTCACAGCAAGGAGACAAGTGTGACCAATAGTGACAACTCAATCAGTGAGGGCTGACTTTATGCTTATAGAGATAGAAGTTTGCTGATGCCAAAAACATATGCAAACTTTCACAAGTTTGGAGTTTCAGCTGGGTCAATGTTTCTGCCTAAAGAAGCAGCCAAAAGGGAGGAGTGTCTGGCTTGGGTCTGAGTGACTGTGTACTGTGGTGATATTTTATTTGTACTGAAATGTTATTTTAATTTTATGTTAATAAATAAAGTTGCCCTGGGGTCAGAGCTATTAGAGCCATAGTAAGAGCGTGGTGGTTAGAAGAGCTAGGTAGATTTCTGTGTGTTCAGGGATACAGCCAGTATTGGAGACATACGCCTTTAAGACCTGGAGGGCGGTACTTACAGGCAGTGATGAGGCAGTCATGTGGTTGGGTTTACAACCAATGAGAAGGCAGAACAGAAAGATTATTTAAACAGGGACACAGGAAGTACCTCCCTCTCTCAGGGAAGCTAGGAGCACTGCAGGAGGTAAGATTTTATCTCTGAGCTCTGACCTCTCGGCTTTTCTCTTTTACCTTGGCTCTGTGTTTCTTATTTTAATAATATGATTGGTTACATCTACATCTGGCGCCCAACGTGACAAGAATCCATTAAAAACTGCTTGGGGCCGGCTCCCTAGCCGGAGCAGCCGGCTCCCTAGCCCCGGCCCAGGTCTGGGCTCAGGCTGGACTGTGAGCTGCTTGCTTAAAGCCAGTGCTACAAACAGCTCAGGCCTGCCCTGCTAAACAGGGCCCCTGGCTGTAAAGCCAAGCCTTGACTCGGCTCAAGAGGGAACAAGTGGCTGGCTTTAAGCTTTAGCCGGCTACCCCTTCGCTTTCACTTTCACTTTCACTTTCGCTTTCGCTTTCGCTTTTGCTTTCTCTCTTGCTTTCTCTCTGTCTCTCTGTTCTCTCTCTCTCTCTCTCTCTCTCTCTCTCTCTCTCTCTCTCTCTCTCTCTCTCTCTGGATTTACACCTAGGACTCTAGGTGGCTGTTTTGAAATTCGCTCGGATTTCTACTGTTCTACGCAGATTTGGTAAGTCATAAAGGAAACTATTTAAAAGACAAATTTTTTCCACATTTAAAAAAATGGGTTTCCTGTGTACATTGGAAGAAAATTGGGTTTTGTTTGAAATTTTAGGCAGTCTGACAATGGAACAACTATATGAAAAGATTAATATTATGGGAATTATGCAGTTAATCACCATGCTTATTCTCATTTTACTATTTAAAAAGATAGTCGATTTAAGTGCCAGGATAACAGCTTTAGAAAAACCTGTTAATTTTAACAGTGAAGTTGGTTCAAGTTTGGATCATAAGGTTACAGAAAGAAAGCCTGTTTTCACACAGTCATCCTTAATTTATCCTGTAACCGTACAGCAGATGCCTGATCAAATGGCTACACAAAATATCTGGGCTCCAATTGAACTGATGGATTTTAAAAGGTTTAAGGAGGCAATAGTATCTTATGGCATGCATTCCCCATATGTAAAGCAAATGTTAAACTCTTGGTCAACATATAATAGGATTATACCACAGGACTGGCGGGACCTTGCACAAGCTGTTCTGGAACCCAGCCAGAGAATTCAATTTCTAACGTGGTTTAAGGAGGAAGCTAGAAACGTAGAAACACAATGGAGGGATAAAGGAATACAAGTTTGTCAGGATCAGCTTATTGGAGAAGGCCAATATGCTTCAATACAAACACAATGTTTATATGATGTTCAAACTGTAATTTTATGTCGAATGGCAGCCTTGAATGCATGGGACAGAGTTGATGAACCAGGAAAAAAACCTGAGTCATTCACAAAGGTTATGCAAGGCCCAAAAGAATCTTTCACAGATTTTTTAGAAAGACTGGCTTCAGCAGTAAACAGAATGGTCTCAGGATCAGAAGCTAGTAAGGCAATAATTGAAGCTTTGGCCTTTGAGAATGCAAATGCAGCATGCAAAAGAATAATCAGGCCGTTAAGGGCAAGATCTGCACCTTTGGAAGATTGGATTAGAGAAACAATTAATGTTGAGGTTGATGAGCATGATACGTGTGTAGGAGAAGTAATTTCAAAAGGTTTGAGGAGTGTTAGATGTTTTGGGTGTGGAAAGCAAGGACATTTTAAAAGGGACTGTAAACAGGTCATTCCTAGAAGCAATGTTTCTTCAAGGAACAATGGCAACAGAAGGCCACTTCCTTCTGGAGTATGCAGAAGGTGTGGTAAGGGAAAACACTGGACCAACGAATGTAGATCAACAAAGGACAGACAGGGTAATCCTTTGACTCAGTTTTCGGGAAACTCCCGGAGGGGCCTCATGCAGGCCCCCATAGCAAAACCAGTTCAAACCTTTCCTGCAGCTGTAGAGGAAATCCCTGCTCTGAGCGATTAAATAACCAAATGACTATTGGAATAAATCATGCTGGTCAGGATGATGAAACAGAGAGAATAGAAAATTCAGGAGAAAACATAAAGAAAATTTTTTGGCAAACTTCTATTAATGAACAGAGACCAAAATTAACGATAAAAATAAATGGTGTTTTGTTGTCTGGTCTGGTAGACACAGGTGCGGACATTACCATAATTGCACCAGAATTTTGGCATCCAGCTTGGCCTCTTCAAGAGGTAAACGTTCAACTGTTAGGAATTGGGACATTATCTGGAGTGAAACAGAGTGCAAGATGGCTGGAATGTATAGGTCCAGAAGGACAGAGAGGAAAATTAAAACCATATGTCGCTAACATAGCTATGAACCTGTGGGGTCGAGACTTGTTGCAACAATGGAATACTCAGATTAAAATCCCTCCAATCTCAGAAACAAATCATAAACTAGCACATGTTTCTGAGAGAAATATTAGAAGGCATTATTTTGAGTGGTCACCAGCCATCCATATTATACAAGAACAGGGCACAACAACTGATAATCTTCCGAAAATACCAACAGCTCTACCTTTAAAATGGTTAACAGACAAGCCTGTATGGGTTCAGCAATGGCCTTTAACAACAGAGAAACTCCAGGCTTTAGAAGAGCTGGTAGAAGAACAGTTAAATGCTCAGCATATTGAACAGTCAACCAGCCCTTGGAATTCTCCTGTATTTGTTATTAAAAAGAAATCTGGTAAATGGAGAATGGTAACAGACCTTAGAGCAATTAACAAAGTAATTCAGCCGATGGGCTCTCTACAATCTGGAATTCCTTTGCCTACTCTGTTACCAAAAGGATGGCCTCTCATAGTTATTGATTTAAAAGACTGTTTCTTTTCAATACCCTTACAAGAAAAAGACAGAGAAAGATTTGCTTTCACAGTGCCTACTTATAATAATTCTCAACCGGTTAAAAGATTTCAATGGAGGGTCCTCCCACAGAGAATGTTAAATAGCCCAACTCTGTGCCAATATTTTGTACAACAGCCATTGGAAGTGATACGTAAAAAATTTCCTAAATCTATAATTTATCATTATATGGATGATATTTTACTAGCTGACTCAAATGCAGATACTTTAGAAAGAATGTTTGAAGAAGTAAAGAAAATTTTGCCTTGCTGGGGATTACAAATTGCTCCTGAAAAAATACAAAGAGGAGATTCTATTAATTATTTAGGATATAAAATAGAGCTACAAAAAATTAGACCCCAAAAGGTGCAAATTAGGAGAGATAGACTACAGACTCTTAATGACTTTCAAAGATTATTTGGAGATATTTCTCATCTACGAACTATTATTGGGGTAAAAAATGATGAACTGACTAATTTGTTCAAAACCTTAGAAGGTGACAAGGACTTAAATAGTCCAAGAGAATTATCACCTGAAGCTGAGAAAGAATTGGCCTTGGTAGAAAAGAAAGTACATGAAGGGCACGTGGATCGTATTGATCCAAAGCTGGATTGCATTTTGGTTATTTTACCTTCTAGGCATTCCCCTACTGGAATATTAATGCAGAGGGAAGATATTATATTGGAATGGATATTTTTACCAAATAAACCAAATAAAAAATTAAAAACTTATGGGGAAAAAATCTCTGACTTGATTTGGAAAGGAAAATTGAGACTTCGTCAATTAGCAGGAATAGACCCAGCAGAAATTGTCGTACCTTTAACTAAGGAGGACATTGAAAAATTATGGACAGAAAGTGAACCTTGGCAAAGAGCTTGCAGTAATTTTTTGGGAGAAATTAACAGCAAATATCCCAAAAGCAACAGAATTGATTTTATAAAGAGAGCTGATTGGATCTTGCCTCGAATTGTACGGCAAAAACCCATATCTGGAGTTCGTACATTTTATACAGATGCCAACAAACAAGGAAAGGCAGGTTACAAATCAGAAAATTTAAGTAAAGTGGTACAAAGTCCGTATAATTCAGTGCAAAAATCAGAATTGTATGCTATTCTGTTGGTATTAATGGATTTTTCAGAACCTCTCAACATAGTAACTGACTCTCAGTATGCTGAAAGAGTGGTATTACATATTGAGACTGCAGAATTTATCCCTGATGCTTCAGAATTAACTTCACTATTTATTCAATTACAAGATACAATCAGGAAAAGGAGTCATCCTTTATATATAACTCACATCCGATCTCATACTGGTCTGCCAGGCCCTCTAGCACAAGGCAATGATGAGATTGATAAATTATTGATAGGAAATGTGCTGGAGGCCTCAGAATTTCATAAAAAACATCATGTCAATAGTAAAGGTTTAAAAAAGGATTTTTCCATAACCTGGCAACAAGCCAAAGAAATAGTAAAGAAATGTCCTACTTGTTCTTTCTATAATCAAACGCCATTACCAGCAGGATGTAACCCAAAGGGTACTCAGAGAAATGAAATCTGGCAGATGGATGTGTTTCACTTTGCAGAATTTGGAAAACTGAAATATGTACACCACACTATCGATACTTATTCAGGATTTCAATGGGCAACTGCTCTGAGTTCTGAAAAAGCTGATTCTGTAATCAGTCATTTGCTAGAAGTTATGGCCATTATGGGTATACCTGCACAAATCAAAACTGACAATGCTCCATCATATGTCTCTGTTAAAATGAAACAGTTTTTTGCTTATTACAATATAAAGCATATTACAGGCATACCACATAATCCTACAGGTCAAGCAGTTATAGAAAGGTCAAACAGAACTCTAAAGGATATGCTAAATAAACAGAAAGGAGTAACAAAAACCCCCAGAAATAGACTGCATAATGCTCTCTTAACTTTGAATTTTCTGAATGCCAATGAGAAAGGAACAACAGCTGCAGAGAGACATTGGGTAATAGAAAAAACTACAGAATTAAATCAGCCTATATACTTTAAGGATGTGCTGACCTCAGAATGGAAACCAGGGTATGTATTACGTTGGGGATGAGGTTTTGCTTTTGTTTCTACAGGAGAAGATAAGCTGTGGATACCATCAAAATTGATAAAGGTTCGATTTGAACAAGAAAAACCTCTTAATTAGAGGAGGTGATAGTTCATCAATCAGCATGAACATCCAATTTAAACTAACTTGTACCTATAACACATGTCTTTTCATTTAATCAGATAATAACTTGCCAAAAAGGAACATCCCCAAAATTAGTCTTGGGGGAAGGTTTTTGTTTTTGTCTTTTAGGAGAATGAAGGTTAAGGAATCTGAAGGACACAAGACAAATGAGACAACTGAAGAAAAGGGACAAATCATCTATCCCAGGAAACAGAGTATATGGGAGTATATGGCATATGGGTATATATTATCTAAAAAATTTTATGTCTTCTTAAATGTTTGTTTCTGCTTTTCTCTAAAGATTTAACACTATTGGTTTTCTAATAGTCCCAGTTCAATTAAAATTTAAAGCTGACTTTGGAGTTGGAGAATGGCTCTCTCCTACTTCAAATTCAAGCATGTTGTTAAAAGGAAAATGCAAACTCCCTGTATCATGCCAGAAAGAGCCATTTTCTGCTATGGGACAGGACAAAAGCCAAATTAATTAAGGGACTATTCTATTACTAATCTCAACTCTTTGATTCTATTCTGATTCTTTAAACTTTTCTTAAAGTATAAATTTTATATCAAAATTTACAAGATTAATATATATATACATTTTAAACTTTGTTAAGATATGAATGGTCATATAGAGTACTAACTAATTCTAGAAAAAAGGCTTCAGTTAGCTGCATATATATGTCTTTGTGTTCGAGTCTCTTATCAGTTTTCTGCAGGAAATCACGGCTAGGCCTAACATCAACTGAAGTCTCCGGAAAGAAGATTGGGCCCCACAACAACAACAACAACAACAACAATTCCACGTGGACAATAATAATATCACTAAACTGACAAACATCATCTACAGATCAGCTTTGAACTACAAGGTGCTCAGAGCAATTTTGAGATGACTAGCTGAGATGATCCAGTCTCAAAGACTACTTGAATAAGGACTTGAGATAAACCCTGAACTTTGGCTTTATACACAGACTGGATAATAATGAAGGATATAGTTACCTTTCCTAGAATTTGACAATTAACCTAAATTTTTCTTTCAGGATAAAGATAACTTCGCCCATACCCAGCAGGAAGCAATTTTAAGAATATGACACCCACATTGCCAAAGAAGTGGTGTGGGGCGGGTGGTTTTTTGGTTCTTTTAATGGGTTTTGGGTCTGGGATAATTTTCATTATTTAGGGGGGTTGGTTACAAGTTGTTGTCAAGGGTTAGGAAAAAGACTAAGCAAAGGAGATTAGATTTAAGGTTCTTGTTTAAAAAAAAGAAAGAAAAGAAAAGAAAAAGACAATTACTAGTTTTAAATACTTTACATTATTACCAACTATTAGGATATAAAGAAATGAAAGTTAGTAGTTAGACATTACAATAGAACTTGTAGTCATATTAGATATGTTTTAAAAATTGAGCAGATGTATTTTAGACAGGTCATCTTCAAACCCTTCAGAGATCTACAGAATATGGCATTTAAAATATTTTAATAACTTAGAAATTTTTCTTTTTTGAGACATGTCGGCTCCTGGCAGTACCAATCTACTTCAGAGAAAATATGGGCATTGAAGAAACTGCATATGGAGTTAATTTTCATTGTGGCAAAAGTTAGCCACTGGACAACAAAGTATCCTCAAATCAACAGAAAAAATGGACAGACAGAACACGAAACAAAGGACTACCAATTCCTGCCAAAACAGGTGTGGTTATGGCTTTATCAGACGGCATCTTCTGAGGCCAGGACAATATGGCACCATCCCTGAAGTGGCCTTCACAATCTGGAAAAGGTACAGTGCCCTTTTCTTTGAAGGCAGCTGAACAGGCAGTGGGCCGATGGCTTCTGTTGTGCAATGGAACAGCAACTGAGAGCTCACGCCTCTCAATAGTAGACTGGCATTTAATAGAGGGATGTGGAGAAGGGCATGCTTAGATGAAGCCATATATACACAGCCAAGAAGAATGGACAGCTGAATTCAAAAACCATCAACAATTTCCAGAATTTAAAATCCTGAATCATGACATGACAGTAGTGGAATTCAGGTGTTTCTGGTACATGGACTGCTCTCACCCAATGTGAGGTTGAACTGTTGACCTTGTGTACAACCTACTTCACAAATGAGTCTGTCAGATATGCTAAGCCTATAGGCTGAAGATGATGCCCCAACACTGTGGAGAAACCTCAGGTGACTGTCCAGGCAGCTGGGTGTTTCTGTCAACTCACAAAATTTTTGGAAGCTGCTTTTGTGCACTTCTTGTTTTTATTTTTGTTAGCTAATATTATTTCCTTCTTGGGTCTCTGAGGGAGTTGAAGATTAGTTAGTTATAGTTGAAGATTAATTAGGATAGAAAGTGAATTAGATACATTTTGGACTTACTAAAATAGGATAGATAAGGGAATTATTTTCTCTGATTTGTCAAATACAAATGGACTAGACATCGTTTAGGTATTTGTTACTTGTATATATTGTATATAGTTATTGTACTTTTGTATATAGTTTTTCTTTTGTTAGTTATAACCTTTTGCCTTTTTTCTTTTTATTAAAATAGAAAAGGGGAAATGTGGTGATATTTTATTTGTACTGAAATGTTATTTTAATTTTATGTTAATAAATAAAGTTGCCCTGGGGTCAGAGCTATTAGAGCCATAGTAAGAGCGTGGTGGTTAGAAGAGCTAGGTAGATTTCTGTGTGTTCAGGGATACAGCCAGTATTGGAGACATACGCCTTTAAGACCTGGAGGGCGGTACTTACAGGCAGTGATGAGGCAGTCATGTGGTTGGGTTTACAACCAATGAGAAGGCAGAACAGAAAGATTATTTAAATAGGGACACAGGAAGTACCTCCCTCTCTCGGGGAAGCTAGGAGCACTGCAGGAGGTAAGATTTTATCTCTGAGCTCTGACCTCTCGGCTTTTCTCTTTTACCTTGGCTCTGTGTTTCTTATTTTAATAATACGATTGGTTACATCTACAGTGTACCTCCCCTGGCCTCTCAGGAGCTGCCCCACTTTGTGGTATAGCAACTAAAGAGCTAAGGGTCTCCTTGAAGACTGGCCAGATTCCTACACTGAGTAGAACATTCTACACAGAGTGGAACACACTTGACAGATGTCAAATATTGTGAAGCAAAGACAAAATTCTCAGATTATATAAGCACTTTCCCTTTCAAAAGAAAATGTATGAAAATTTATAAGAGTTGTTTTTAGAACAAACCTTGAATTTGTTACAAGTAAGTTGATTTACTAGGTTATGTTTTTTAAGGGCTACTATTATACAAATAAAGTAGAACTATGTATTCCCATAAATCCAAGCTTTGTCATCACTAGAGTGTTTTTATGACCTATGGTTCTCTGTTACTCAGAGTGATTAAGGCAGTTTCTTAATAATGTGATAATGGAAAAAAAGGAATCAAAGTTATCAAGACAGGTTAACCTAATTGCTTACAGTACCTGAAGCCATTTCCTATTAGTAGCTGATTTGTGCAATTGGTAAATTGCAAAATAATGGCAATACATTAAGGATAATTTAAAAATACATTTCATATAAATATTAAAGATGTATTAAAATACATTTCATATAAATATTAAAATACATTTCATATAAATAATTTTATGTTTCAATGAAACATAAAATCTAAAAAAGAGTGAATGTCAACAAGTTTCAAGTGTTTTTTTTATGAGAAAGTACAATAACAGGTTATGCTTTTATGGTCTTAGCACAGGAATGATTGGACTGGAAATGTAGGTGGTGCTGACCTCAAAGCCACTGTACCACTGTTTTAATACATGAGAACACAGATGCCAGGAAAAGTGAAGTGACTCACCCAAACCTTGGCAGCTAAAGCAAATAAACATTTAACACTGATTATTGTCACATCAGTGGTGCCAAGCAATCACTCAAGAGAGAAGGGAGGTGGGGGTTGATCTGTGATATATGTTTGCAACTTCTTTACATGAATACTTGCTGGAAAAAAAGATACATATATGAATATTTGGTCCGTGTTCAAGAGCTCTCCAATTATCTGCTGAAAGTATGATGCCATAGCCTCTGAAAGGGACAACTCATGTAACTTTAGGCCAGTCTTGTGGACTTTGTGTTTCTGTTCTTTATTGTGTATTTCTATGGACATACCAGTGGAGGTCAGCAAGCAACTTTATGGTCTTGGTTCTCTTCATCCTCATTTATGCTATGGGATAATGCTCTTGTATACTCTGAAGATTTGTAACTGGAATTGTATAGCTAGGCAAGAAGTATACATGGGACTACCAGACTATTCTGAGAATAGGAAGGGTGGAGTCATGGGTTGACAGCTGGATGCAGAACAAACAAGATGAGAATGTTGTATGTACTGAGGAAATGTACCAAGCCATGTGGCTAAACATGGATAAGAATTATGGGTTAATTTAAGTGTAATAGCTAGTTAGTAATAAGCCTGAGCTAATGGCCAAGCATTTATAAGATAAGCTTCTGTGAGGTAATTTGGGAAGCAGCTGCTGAGTATTTAGGAACAGGCAGTGGGAAAGAAACTTCTGCATATACATTTATGTGGGTTCCAAAGGTTTAACTCAGGTTGCCTAGCTTTCAGAACAAGCACCTTTACCTGCTGAGCCATCTCACTGGTTCTATTTTTGGTATTTTGAAACAGGGCCTCAGATGACTCAAGTTGGTCTCTGTGTGTGCTATGTCTATAATTTCAACACTCAAGAGGCAGAAGGATTGTGAATTCAAGATAGGCCTCATTTACATGGCAAAACTATCTCAAAGCAAAAAAAAATCAACAAAAACAAACATACTGATTTAGATTTTTTAAAATATATTTAGTGTGTATGTATGTGTAACATGTGAATGCAAGAAGCCTCAGAAATCAAAATGGGTCATTGGACCTCTTGGAGCTAGAGGTATAGATGGTTGTAAGTTGCAAAGTAACTGCTAGAAAGTGAACCTGGGTCCTCTGCAAAAGCAGTAGGTGCCAGCCAACTCTCTAAGCCCAGACTTAGACTTTTTTAATAACACTGAATTTGGAATCTTTTCTGTTGTATTGGAGTGGCTCTCAGGAGAAGCTCTTGTGTAATTTTCCTGGAGGCATGAGGGAAAATGTGGTGTGCTGTCACAATAACTAGTGACATTAGCATCTTAAACATCGAGACAGGGACTGTCCTGCCCAAGACAGTCCAGTTTTGGGCTATAGGCTGCATCATTTCTAAAGAGTTCTATCATTAACGTGCAAAATCAAGAGCTCAGGTTCTGCCCCACAGAGACTGTGCTTCAAGGCACAGAGTTTTTCTGCAATCATACATACCTGATTTTGAAATACAAATCAATCTTTTCCAAGCTCTATAACCTTAACAAGTCACTCAACTTCCTAAAGTTATTTTCTCCCATTTATAAATTTGGGGTAATAGCATATATCCTCCAGGCTGGTCGTAAGGACTCAGTGGCATAACTGAGTATATGAAGTGTTTATTGTTCCTGGGAGCAGCTTGGTAAATGTTTGTCTCCACACAGATGAAAGTTATCCTATATGGGTGTCTCCTGTTAAGAAAGATGGTGTATCCAGCTGTTTCTATTAAACCATGGTAACAACATAGCAGTTCCCATGGGCTTCAGAGTTTTTTCACTGCTTGGACTGACTGGAGTCGTGCTGACTGTTTGTATAAAAGCAGGGTGGGTCTAGCTTTCATAATCTGAGGCAGTATGGTATAATAATATATAATCTCGGTATATATGGTAGCAACCGGCCAGGGTTGTCCTTCCCTTCTCCATGGACAGTGTATCAGCAGCAGTGTCATAAAGATGGAGATCCTAGCAAGTAAAGTGATGTTGGCTTGTCTGAGGGGGGGCTCAGTGACCCCAGCCTACTCATCAGCCAAGGGGAGGATGGGCCATTGTGGTGGTTAATAGTAATTGTGAACTGGGCAGGATCTAGAGTCACTTAGGAAACAGACCCCTGGGCCTGTCTGTTTCAGGGGGTTTCTAGCCTACGCTAACCTTTTGGAAAGGAAAGAATTCTTTCCCCAAGGCAATGTGCACATAGTCAATTTGAAAGGTGAACGGAGGAAAACACACTAAGGGGGAGACTACAAGCCCCTTAATATTCCAACATACTACCCAGTCACATCTCTGCTCTTCCCTGCTAAATATAAAGGATTTAGTAATGCGATAAATCTGCAAGGGTCTGCTTAAGGAGTATTCGGGAAATTCATTAGGGTAAATTGAGGAAATACACCCATGAACACAGAATGGAGTGGACAGCTGAAGTCGTCCTCTGATCTGACCGGGAGGGAATCCACCAGGCAGCAGGCAGCAGGGAGAAGGGCTGGTGACCCTCTTTCTTTCCTTTAAGAGGTCACATACAACAGCAAGAAGCACCACCTCCTTCAGGCCCTACAGCCCAGGTCATGAGCAGAGCAAATACCACTACAATGTAGGCCTAAGAAAATAAGTAAAGCAAAATTTTACTCAGCTTTATCACTGACTACATGATAAATCATGCCATTGGTCATAAGTTAGCATCTATATTTTTCATCTGTTCATCTATTGTTGCCTAATTCATCTTCCTCCTCCTTCTCTTCCTCCTTGCCAAGGCCTCATGTAGCTTGGACTGGCCTCAACTTGTGTAGCTGAGAATAATCTTGAATTTCTGCCGGTACCCCCCAAATGACAGAATCACAGGTGTGTGCTACCTCCCCCAAAGATGAACCCACACTCAATTTAACTATTGGAATAACTTAGGTATTCAAATTGTATTAAATAATAGAAAATACATTGAGAAATACATCAAAATTCCATTTCTTTGTACTACTTAAGAGGTTGGTTCCCTGCTCTACAATGGAATACCCTCTCTGCAGGTCACAACACTAATACTATCATCAGTAATAAAGAAAAATGACATGTTTTCCTTTCTTCTCTCTCTCCCACTCTCTTTTTTGATATTATTATTTTACTGTTTTCCTGAAAAAAAAAATAAACACCAATAAATACTACCGTGCATTTAAAAGTTGATTTCATTTTTTTAAAGTTTGCATTTTGTCATTTTTAATTATCAAGTTCAAGACTGCAGCATATGCAAGTCTTGTTTTTTTTTTAATATATATATTTTTTGTTGCTGGTGCAGTCTTACTCTGACAGCTGACAGGGGCAGCACTTCTTGGGAGATACTTGAATGGTGTTTATGTGCATATTAATGAAACTCTACAACTCTAACACTCTGATGCCACTTCGATTATGGGCCTAGATAATTGCCACAGTGAAGCCCATATTTAGTAGAAATGAATATATCCATGATAAACATGTTTCTTATCAGATGCCAGAAGGATGGATCTGAATTCAGATCAGGGAGAAGCAGGGATGTGAACTTATTATGTGAACAGGCTCCAAATTTATGGTGGCTCAGAAAACAAATGATGGGGGCAGCTTCAGGCTTCCCTGCTGCAGGCAGGGCTAGTGAGCAGACAAACTGGTACAAAGGTGCATATGGAATCATCTCGGCCCCTGAGAGGCATCAGAGTGAAGTCAATGTGAGGAAGAAGCTGGAGGAGCTGGGGCCAAGGTCATTGCTTCTCACCCTGTCGTGTCCTGGACCTGCCTGATCAGGGAAGTGAATCAGAGATTTGAGGTCCACATTTTCTTTGTATCCAAATAGCCTCCTAGTTAAAAATTAAGATTCTCTATCCAACCCTCAGGAGGCAGAGGCAGTGAATCTCTGAGTTCCTAGACATCCAGTACTATACAGAGAAACCCTGTCTCAAACAAATAAATAACAAAAATAGAAAATTCTCTTTCCACATAGTGTACACTTAACTGGAAGTAGAATATCAGACTTTATGCTCCCCATAGCCACAGACACCAGTTGTAGGGAGCCGCTATTCAAAGATGGTGCTGGCTTCCTGGTAGCCTAGCTGTAAACAACTCCATATTTGGCTATGATGCACGAGTATGGTAATTGGCCTTATGTCCTCAGCCTATCCCGTGGCTCCCCGTGCTAGCATTCTGGCGGGACCCAATCACAGTACGGCACGTTTGCCTGATTCCCTTTATAAGCAGCAGCAGTTTAGTCCTCGCCGCCCCTCACCTCCCGCTCTCCCTTAATCAAGAGGCGCTCCAATAAAGTGTGTTCTGAGAAGGATCCTTGCACGGTGGTCGTTCTTCCTCGCTGGTCGAGGAGTGCGCCGCAACTGGTGCCAAAACCCGGGAAGGAAACTTCGGACACCAGGTGAGTGGTCGAAGAGGATTCAGAACTCAACACACAGAGCGGTGACGTCAGTAAGTTCTTCAGTAATGGTGACATCGGTAAGTTCTTCAGGAACAGTGACGTCGGTAGTAAGTTCGCCAGGAACGGCTACGACATCGGTATGCTGATTACTATAAGGGGATTAATCCGCAGCCCTTCGCTCAGACATGGTAAATGGGTATCAGTAATGCGGGCATTACCGCGACAACCAGTGAGCCAAGACAAGAGTTGAAACTTTTCTTAGGATGAAAATGTATTATTATTGGAGGCTGGATTGACATGCTGTGCTGAAATAGTGAAGGTGAGAGAACAACTTGTGGGAATCAGTTCCCTCCAGCTCTGGGCTCCAGGGGTGAAACTCAGGTTGTCAGGCCTGGGTAGCAAGTTCCTCTACCCACTGAGCCTTCTCACTGATCTTGGAACTGAGCCTTTAAGTTAGGCTTTAGTTGTACAGCAGACAATCTGAGGACACAATGGACTAATAATATCCCAGTAGATTACACAGTTGGTGAGAACAAAAGCAGGGATCATGCCAATGTTTAGTCCCACCCCTCCTACTCAGGTCATCCATGGTTCTGAGATCTCAGGTGTTGGTGACCTTCTGCTTCTCCTCTCCAGCACTTTCCCCTCATTATCATCTCTCTCTGCACCTGGCTTTGTGTCTTCCTAAGTCCTTTGTACTCCTCCCTTAGAGTCATCTGGACTGACTCAGAGCAAACCAACCATTAGTATTATGCTCATCTTGAACTATTTATAGTGTGTAAATACAGATTTCTTTCCTCTGATATAAAAGTATAAATGTGTTCTTTTTTAAAAAAGTATTTATTTTTAGTTATATATGTGTGTGGGTATATGTGTATGAATTCAGGTACTCACAGAGATTAGAAGAAGGTGCCAGATCTCCGGGAGCTGGAGTTACAGGTGGTTGGGAAGTGTGCTGCTGGCATAAATGCTGGAAACTGAACTTAGATCTTCTGCAAGAACAGCATGCACTTCTGACTGATGAGCCAGCTATTGAATCCCAAAAATGTACTTGTCTTAGTCACTGTTCTATTGCTATGAAGAGATACCATGACCACAGCAACTCTCATATAAGAAAGAATTAAATTGGGGCTTACTTACAGTTTCAGAGGTTCAGTCCATCATCATGGTGGGAAGCATAGTGACATGCATGGTGCTAAAGATTTAACTGAGAGCTATATCCTGATCTGGAGAGAGAGAGAGAAAGAGAGAAAGAGAGAAAGAGAGAAAGAGAGAGAGAGAGAGAGAGAGAGAGAGAGAGAGAGAGAGAGAGAGAGAGACACTAGGTCTGGCATGGGCTTTTGAAACCTCAAAGCTCCAGGAAGGCCACACTTCTTAATTCCTTTAGTCCTTCCAAACAGTGCTACTCCTTGGTGACTAAACATTTAAATATATGAGCCTATGGGGGGCATTCTTATTCAAACCATCATAGTGCTCTTATAATACAGAATATAAAAGTCCCTTATCCACTGTGCAACTTATTTTTTGTGCTGAGAATTCTGGGCCCAGAGTTCTGTTCATGATAGATGAGCACTCTACCTGGACTGCATTCCAGCTCCTGCTATGTGTATCTTTTCCATATTTTTCAACTTGAAGACAAGGATTTTAGGCCTGAGAGGATGACTCCATCAGTAAAGTGTTGGCCTCACGAGCACGAGGACCTGAATTTGAACTGTTGAACTTCAGTTAAAATACTGGACTTGGTGGCATGGACTAATGCTGTAGAGGTAGAGACAGGAAGGTTCCTGGGGCTTTTTGGTCAGCTAGTCTAGTCTAACTGGTGAGATGCAAGCCAATGCAAGATCCTACCTCAAAGGACATAGATGGTATTCCTAAGGAACACAAACAGCAACAAAACAAAATCCAAAATGACAAACATCTTTCACTGGAATCCTCTCTAGGTTGAAGATAAACATTGAAAGTACATTTATTCCATGTCTGACATCACAGCTTGTCTCATTCTGTCTTTAATGAGCTCAGGTAACTCAGCTACTCTCAATGAACATTTCGAAAGAGTATCATGGTGCATATGACCACCCTGGGAAGAGAATAAAATTCAAACTTACAAGTGTGTTTTCTATTAAGTGTTTGTGAATTTTTCACCATTGAAAAGTTGAGAAAATTTAAAGAGAAGCATCAGAACTTGAGGACCATCTTTATTGGCTGCTTACACTCATACTCATTAGACATATGAAAACAATCCTGAATTATTTGTTGATAGCTGTTACTAAAGAGCTTGATTCTAGATTGCTAAAGGCAGTGTCTCACTGTGTACTCTAAGTGGCTGTCATCATCTGACCTGTAGAGAAAGCAGATGATATCCTAGGTTAGGTAGGGTTTTGAAGTCCTTTCATGTTACCTTGAAAAAATACCTGACAAAAGCAGCCTAATATGGGATTATGGTTTGGAACACTTTTTCCTTCATGGTGGGAAGCCCTGGTGGTTAGGCAGCTCTGTCCATATTAGTGCGAGCATGAGCTGGTGCGTCACAACTTGATAGTCCAGGAAGCAGCGAGCTTGGGTGGGAACCAGAGGTGGATAGCACCTTAAAGTTCCTCTCTCTCCCCACCAGATCTACTTCTGATAGCAAGGCCTATCAGAAGTGTGCCACAAGCTACAGTGTGCCACAAGCTAGGGACACAGCATCCAGGCAGTTCACATTTAGACCCTAACAGAGATGGGCTAATAGAATGTGGGTCTACTGTGGCCTCCAATGCGCCTTACCACTGTTCTCGTGTCTGGATAGACAGAAGTCAGGCTGCCTCACTTCCAACCTTGATTTTTCCTTTCCAGGAGATATTATTCCTCTGGCATAGGTGAATAATCCTGAAACACAGTGGAAAGTATCATTATGAGCTTCCCTGTATGCCCCTACACCTTCCAAAATATACTAAAATTACCAAGAAGGCATCACTTAAAATCCTGTTCATCTCCTCTCTTTGTTTGAAATTGTCTTATAAATGCCCTCCACCATAAACTAATTATTGTCTATGAAATTTCCTAATAACTAAAATTGCAGACATGTAAGTAGAATTTATGCAAACACACACCTGTTTTTCTTTTCCTTTTATTCTGACTGCCTCTAGCGTTGGGTCCTTTCTTTAATCCTAAGTGTGAGCTGTCAATTTTGGCTATTCTGTTTGCCAAGTTCAGCTTGACAGAGACTATGGAGGAATTATAGACCACAGGTCACCCACATCATAGCAGGAAACCACTAACCATTTGTACATAGATTTGTTTATAGTTACTTTTCCATCTTGTGTCACTGACAAAAATGAAAGGAAGATATGATGGTTTGAAAGAAAATGGCCCCCAAGGGAGTGGCACTGTTAGGAAGGGTGGCCTTGTTAGAGAAAGTGTATCACTGTGGAGGCAGGCTTTGAAGTCTTATATATGCTCAAGCCATGTCCAGTGTCTCATGCAGGATTAAGATATAGCTTCTTCTCCACTTTCAGCTCCCTCTCTACCACCATGTCTGCCTGCATGCCACCCTGTCCTGTCATGATGATAGCTGAAAATGTAAACCACCCCAATTAAATGTTTTTCCTTTATAAGAGTTGCTGTGGTCATGGTGTCTCTTCACAACAATAGAAACCCTAACAAAGACAGAAATTGGTACCAGGAACTGGGGTATTGATGTGATAGGCCTGACTGTGGTGGTATTCTAATGGTACTGGAATGTGATTTTGATTGTATGTTAATAAATAAAGTTGCCCGGGGGTCAGAGCTATTAGAGCCATAGACAGAGTGTGGCGGTGGTGGCACACGCCTTTAATCCCATAGATCTCTGTGCGTTCAGGAATACAGCCAGCATTGGAGACATATGCCTTTAAGACCTAGGGGGCTGTACATTCAGACAGTGACGAGGCAGTCACATGTTTGGGTTTACAACCAATGAGAAGGCAGAATGACTGGAAAATCGATTTACACACAGGAAATAGCTCTCTTTCGGGAAGCTGGGACAGCAGAAGGAAGGGTGAGATTTTAGCTCTGAGTTCTGACCACTTGGCTTTCTCTTTTACATTGTTTCTGTGTTTCTTATTTAATAATACGGTTGGTTACATCTACACCTGACCATGCTTTTGTTTGCCGGAATGTGTACCAAAGGACTGAGGATTAGAAAAAGCAGTTGACTACTAAGTGCTGCTTAATGGGCCATCCTAGTAGGAACATGGAAGACAGTGGTGCTGAGTGTGATTTGAACTTTGGGTGCATGGACCAAGAGACTTCAGAGGAGAAGAATGTTAGAATGTAGCCTGGAGACTGATCTTGTAAAATTTTGCTGAAGAATGTGGCTGCTTTTTGCCTTTGTCTAAAAAGTTTCCTGGAGGCTAAAGTGAAGAGATTTGAATTAATCCTGTTAGTAGAGGAAATCTCAAAACTGCCTAATATAGAATGTTGTGGGGTTATTAGTGTTAACTCTAATGAAGATTTATAATGCAAAGGAGCAAGCTAAGTAAAGAAACTGTACAATTCAAGGAGAAAAGGAGCACCAGGAAGTGAAATGGAGCTAAGCCCTGTGTTCAAGGAGACAAACAGATTAAGAAATGAAATATAAGGAGTGGTGACCTCAGGGCAAGATCCCACCCAGCTAAGTTTCCAATTTGTGAAAAGGAATGAAAGAAAATTTTAGATATAGGTGTAGTGTTGTGTGGAAGGCCTACCCATTTCCCTGTGGGAGGTCCATTCACACTTTTTCCCTAGGGTACTCTTGAGGAGGAAGGAGTGATAAATATTTAGATAGAAAAATAAAGGGGAGGCAAACAGATAGAAACACAGGATAGCCTCTGGAGGGGAGGGCCTGGATCAATATTCACTGGTCCCTTCTGTCTTCTCCAAAGGGCTTTTTATAGGAATGCCAGGGGGAGAAGAAAAATATGTCCCCCTAGCACAGCCAAGTGCAGACCCTTCCAATCACCTGGTAACCACACACATGCTTAAGCCATCCTCTAATGCAGCCCTGCTGGGTAAAACAAGCTCAGATCTCACTAGGAAACCTCTGTGAGCCTCCACAACTCCCTCCTCTTGATATAATAAAAGCACCCCCCACACCCCTCAGATAGACTGTGCCTATCTTAGGTTGTCCTTCTTGATTAATTTTACACACATACATTCAGAAAGCTATCAAGAAGAAAGTTGCCTATCTTTGGCTACCAGCCTCTGGCAACTGAGGGTACAAGAGTGTACAGAGCATAATTCAGCTCTGACTCAGGTCCCTACTAAGAGCTTGCAAATTGTTGGAACATCCACAGCATCCCTAGACTGCCACACCTCCCAGTAAAGGAGCAGAGGATAATAAAGATGGAATATCCTTTTTGGAACGGGTCTAAGGTGACTACAGCAGTCTTAGCTGCACCAAACCCTTTTCGAAATCAAAACTCCCTTCTAACAGATGTTCCCCACAAAGGTAAGACTTCCTTCATGGTTATATTCATTAAGAAATTGAGTACAATAAAATCAGAATTGAACTTCATTAATTTAAAAATTAGAGCAATTAACTTTTTCATTGTCAATACACAAACAACCTAGGAGGCTAATTATTAGTGTCAATAAAATTTTCTAGAGACTATTTTTATTACCAGGAGAATGCACTCATTTCAAAATACTCTGAAGTATCCACTCAAGTAAACAAAACCCATGCTAATTATAAAGATTTTTGGCTGTTTAAGTAGCTCATATATACACGTGTTCCTACCATAGCAGTAGAATTTCTATACAAACTAACTTTATTGTTGGAGGCCTATCCCTTTGTGGGAGGTCTACTCTTTCTAAACAGAAACAGAGGAGGAGTAGAAACTTTTATGAAGACACAGAAAGGCTTCCCCTAATTATGACTTCCAGGGGCCATTGAGACCATAAAATTATATTTTGGGATATCATAAAAAGATTAAAATATATCTGAAGTTAAAAGAGGACAAAAGCTTCAGGATGCTTCTCACGTGATTGATATGGTATATAAATCACGTTCCTTTAAAATTTAATGTTACCTAATTTGTCTGGACTAGACAGATATTGATGGAGTAAAAAACAATTCTAGTATGAACATTACTATACATATATATTTACAAGTAGCATGAATATCACTATACATATTTACACTTTTTACAGACTTATATTCAAAAGGAAACTCTATAGGACTACTTTACAAACTTTAGCAAACATCTAGAAGTCTCTTAACTGAACTATTTACATTATCTTCTAACAAGTTAGGGAGTTCACAAATCATCAGTAATTACCATACTGAATTGCTGTAAAGCTCTTAGAAACAACTTCCTGTGCAGCTATTAGGCCTCTGGAGGACCATTATTGGAGCTGAAATTCCTCTGTTCCACACTCCTCACCAAACTCAGCCAACCAGCAAGCTTCTGAGGGTACAGTTTTCCCCTTCTTACTTTTTTTGAAGCTACATCTTAAGATGAGTTCTCTTAATGATGCCTATGTTTCTCTTTTATATTTCAAGCACAACCCAAGTTTTTTTTTATTTGCCTGTAAGTTTTTTCCACACCCAGAGCAATTATTTGGTGTTCAGACCATTTTTCCTTGCTTTCTAAAGGGTTTCAAAGTGGCTTGTTGACAAATTGTATTAGCATTTTAATTGCCTCCTGACAGGTAGGTTTTGTTCACCTGGGAGGTTTGTTACCTGGTTAACAAGTTAAGCTTTCTAACAGCATCTGGGAAAAAGCAGCATTTTTAGCTAAAAAAAATCAGAGTTTCTGGGCAGTGCAGTACTGGCAGTATTTCCTTTGGGCATTTTGCTGCTATATCTGAGCTTCCCTTTGGGCCTGCTTATACTGCCATGCTGTTATGAACTACATTTCCCAAGCTGCCTTTCAGTTCTGGGAGAAAACTCAGCTGCAACCAATGATGACTGACCACTGTCCATTCCATTTACATCATCTGTGTTCGTACTGAAATCAAAAGCAAGCTTTTTTTTTTCCCCATGGGAGGTTTCTGTTCTCCCTGAGCTGACATTTACAGATGTACTTCCTTCACTTGACATTGTCCCCAGAGTGGGCCATGTCTGCCCTTGTGTGCTTGCAGATCAGCACTTGGCTCCCACCTTATCAGGTCAGTGAAAAAAAAAATGAAAGTACTTGAAATGAAAGCTTTTACAAAAAGAGTTTTTCCCTGATAGATCTCCCTTTCCCCTGCTTGTCCCCCAGCTCGAGATGCAGAGTCCCTGATGCTGCTGCTGCTGCTGTGGCTCAGGACCTACACTAAGAGCACCACACTCTTCTGCAACTAGTATCAACCAAGCTACCACAACGGCTGCAACCCCTCTGTGAATGCTCTGTCTCTAGCTGCTTTTTTTAATACTGGCTTGAAGTGGAGATGGGACTAGCAGAGAGAGAGTTTGCAATGTTCCAGGAGGTGTTTTTTCTAGGGCAATTACAGGTACTTCCCCATTCTGATAGATTTTCTTTCCCGGTGAATCTAATTTTTCCCTTACAGAAAGAAAAGATCTGAGAATGAAAGACCTGAAAAGCTTTTCGTTTTTGAAAGACAGAATACTAGGCTTTCTCCCAAGACTTCTGTTCTCTAAACTTGGCTTTTGCCACAAGGAAACTGACTCTAATGGTACGATGTTATCAGCAAGCGTTTTATCCAGTGGCACTAGAGCAGAGGGTTTTGTCTTGTCCTTGTTCTCCTCAGGAAAAATTCTTCCCTGCTGCTCAGGGCTCAAATCTAAGCTGTCTACAGGCCAAAAGCTTCCACAGGAATCTTTTCTGCCTGCTTTCTTTCATAGTATTTTTTCACGACTCTGATTCTTCCCCAGGAGTCTGCATTCATAGTCCCAAGAACACAGCTCCTCTGTCTTGTTGCTTTTCTACCTTACCCTAAGTTTTCCTACACTATATTCCTATATTCTACCTTACCCTAAGTTTTTTCCTACACTATATTCGTACCTTATCTTTTTTCCTAGTTTTTATAGATAGAAATTAAGAGAGAGAGAAAAGGAAGAAAGAATTCTAGATAGAAATATTCACTGCAGCCTCACTCTGGCATTTCTTTCAGCCACTTTGCTTTCACTCCTGAGAATAGAACACCTCCACCTTAATTTTACTACAAAACCAGACATGCCCTACTGCTTCAGGGATCCCAACCCCCCTTTCACCAAGTTCCTGTCCAATTTTGGGTGCCATCTGTGAGAGGCCTATCCGTTTCTCTGTGGGAGGTCCACTCTCACTTTTTCCCCAGGGTACTCATTAGGTGTGAGAAATATTTAGATATGAAGACAGAGGGGAGAGAAACAGATAGAAACACAGATATCCTTGTGAGGGTCTGGATCAATATCCACCAGTCACTTCTGTATCCTCAAAAGGGCTTTTTTATAGAACTGCCAAGGGGAGGAGCAACAGACCTCTCTCTAGCACAGCCCAGTTTAGACCTTTCCAATCACCTGATAAACATGCACATGGTCAAGCCATCCTTTAATGCAGCTCTGCTGGGTAAAGCAAGCTCAGGTCTCACTAGGAAACCTCTGTGGGCCTCCACAGTGGTGCAGGCCTTAAACTCAGTACTCAAAAGGCACAGGCTGGTGAATCTATGAGTTTGAGGCTAGTCTGGTCTGCAAAGAAAGCTCTAGGAAGAGACATCTTTAGGCAGTGAAGGAAACCATAGAAACAGAAAACTGGTGAAGATGTAATTGAATGATAGGGGCATGTTCCAATCCTAGCAAGCAGCAGAACTTGGTAGCTTTAGCCACATGGTCTGGCTTTATCATCAAGGATATAAGAAAGGGGTTATAGAATCTAACTATGTGACTAAGGAAAGCTCCTGAGGCCCCGTCGCTAAATGGAGGCTTAAAAGAGGCCATTGTGTGAAGCTGTGAAAGTGAACCTTGCATTGCCGTGGAGACCCCAAGATACTTGCTGAGAAAAGCTGCTAACAGGGAGCAGAACGAGCCCAAGAGAGAGAAGTGTGTTGCAGTCAACAAAGATGAATGGAACTGGACATGTGAAGAGCATTTTGACACCAGACATGGAGATGCAGAGTTTGTAGTTTGCCCAGTTGTTTTTTGGTCTGGCTTTGGTCCAGTATTTCCTCACTATGCTCCCTTCCTTACATTTTGGAATGTTGATGTATAGCCTGTGCCATTTTATGTCAGAACTATGTAATCTGCTTTTTTATTTTGGTTTTACAAGGCATTACAGTTAATAGATTGCATGAATCTCAGAAGAGACTTTGAACTTTAGTCTTTTAGTTATGCTCAAAGATGTTATAGACTGGGGACTTTTGAAGTTGGTCTGAATGCATTTCTGCACTATGATATGGCTACAAGCCTTTGGAGGCCAGGGAGTGGAATGTGGTGGTTTGAAAGAAAGTGGCACTATTAGGAAGTGTGGCCTTGTTGGAGTAGTGTGTGGCCTGTTAGAGGAAGTGTATCACTGTAGAGGTGGGCTTTGAGGTCTCATATATGCTCAAACTATACCAAATGTTGATGTTTTTCAGTTGGCTTAGGGGTTGCACATAAATCTACTGATATTTTAATTATCATCAGTCCCACCGTGGCCCCCACAATCAATGCCCTGCCAGTCACTCAGGCCACAGCCTAGAGGGCCTTCCAGTCCCTCTGCCACAGCTCTTCTGCCACTGCATTATGAAAGTTTAAACTCAGTCTCTATTGTTCTATTTATCAACAAAGACTTGGAAGTCAGATGTGAGGATGAAAACCTGGTAGATCAGAGAAGCCAAGAAGCACTCAGCTGACCTTGCTGTTTGGCCGGAGACCCAGCAAGAGATTTGTCTCTTAACTCTTCCCCAAACCCAAAAGGAAGCACCAAACTTAAGTCTCTGCCCTTTTCCCCCCTTTGCATCTTCTCTTTCCAAATTGCTGGCTTCTCTATAGCCAATTCAGGACAGCTAGTCACTAGCTCCACCCCCTGACTCAAGGTAAACTTTATTGAACTGTCTCAGAGTGTCACAATGTGATTCCTATAACACAGTGACTCAGTTCACTTTGACTGTGGGATCAAGATGTAGCTTCTTCTCCAGCACCATGTCTGCCTGTATGCCACCATGTCCTGCCATGATGATATTGGACTAAACCTCTAAACTATAAGTCAGCCCCAAGTAAATGTTTTTCTTTATAAGTGTTGCCATGGTCATGATGTCTTTTCACAGGAATAGAAACCCTAGTTAAGACAGAAGTGCTTCTTTTGGTTCACAGTGGAGTGTGATGAAAGCATGGTAGCAGGAGAATGAGGCAGCTGCTCACATTGCATTGCAGCCAGGAAGCAGAGAGACATGATTGCTGGTGCTCAGCTCACTTTCTCAATTTTTACCCAGTTCAGGACCCCAGCCAATGGACTGTGCAACACACATTAGGGTGTGTTCTCAGTTAGACCTCTCCACAAACACTCTCATAGTATCTTCATAGATTTGTCACAGAGACAATTCTGGCTCCTGTAAAGTTGACAGTGTTAACATCTCAGTGTCTGTGTTTGCAGTTCTGGTCATAAGGTCTTTGAAAGAAGACACCAAGGAGCAGGTTTCAAAAGAGTGACAGACCCTGAAGAATTTCTGTCAATTTGAACTTTCATTAAATTTTCAGGATGTGGCTATTTCTGAATGTCACCAGGCTCCCCTTCCATCCTCTCCCTGTTTAGTTTACCATTTTAAGGATGTCCTCCTGACTTTTGACTCCTTGCCCACATCTGCTTTTTTTTTCCATTATTCCTTTTGGTAACAAGTGTTTGAAGAGGTTTAAAATAATTCCCCTCCCCATCTCCCATTTTTCCTTTCCAGATCTTTAACCCATATGGTTTTGAATTATGCTAAATCTCTTTGGATGACATGATTTTTATGCACACAAGCAAATATGCATTATCCAATAATAAAAGTGGTAGGTGTCCTTGAATCAAAAGCTCTGATAATTGCACAATCTTTAAATTAATTAATGAGCCAAAGGCTGCTAAATACTAGCATTTGGAAAGATCTGTGCAGCTTTAGTCTCTAATGATTTCATCGAAATCCATCACAACCCTCTTTGGAAAACAGAGGCTGCATTTAATCATATTCAATCAGATCTAACATTGAAATTATGAACTGCTGAGTGTGAAATTGCCATGGCATGTTAGTTGTTAAACAGATTTCTGTGGCTTCTCCTAGTTGAATGATAATTTGACGAGGAAGTAAGTAATTTATATACCATGCCTATTTGTTCAATACTAAGAAATTGTACGGTTTCCTGACTCTACCCACTCAAATAGGAGTTCTATATTCCATTGTCTCAGTCACTTCAGAGTTCAACTGCCTACAGGCAAGCAAGCTTCTTCTCATTTCTCTGACCTTTGAATCTGTGAGCTTTTGTTTTCTCAAAATTATATAGAAACATAACCAAAGACTGTGGTTGCAAATATGTTATTTTGACATTGACTTATGTCATAAACACCTTTATTTTTTGAGACAAGCCTTCAATTTGTTGCCCAGGCTGGCCTTGAACTTGTAGTAATCCTCCTGCTTCAGCCTTCCAAAATTTTTTAAATTGAAATAAAGTGATAATGTAGAAGACTTTTTCCCAAATCTGTCTTCTTTTTGCTGACGAGCCACACTCTGATGGTAACCACCATCCTACCTTTCATCATACTGTATTTTTTTGCTTTAAGTAAATGGAATCATTTAAGATAGATATTGTCAATTTTGTTGTCTAGTTTCTTCTCTTAACATTATGTTCACAAGGTTTATTTGGATTATTGTATATCATAGACCATTTGTTTCTCATTGGTCTGTAATTCTCCATTGGCTTAATACCTCACCCATTTTAAGATTGAAAGACAGCTGATTAGTTTCTAGTTTCAGACTGGTATGAATTGTGCTGCTCTGAATATTCTGTACTTGCTTTGTTTTTTATGTTAAACTGTTATAAAATGTGGGTACTATGCAGTTGCCATTTTATCCATTTTAAGTGTTCAGTTTAGCAAAGTACCAATAAAATAAATAAGCAGAAGTCACTGGTCTGTGGCTGTCTGTAACCTTTAATTCCTTTATAGGAAACTGCAATTTGACCCAGTTAGTGGTCATACTGCAGCCTAAATAAGGTGTGTGTGTGTGTGTGTGTGTGTGTGTGTGTGTGTGTGTGTGTATGTGTGTATGTGTACATGTACAAGCAACAAATAACTGTGTTTTATAAACAGCCAGGCTAGCTGGGTGGTGGTGACACATGCTTAGGCAAATGCTTTCTTTTGGTCAGCATCTTACTTACTTTCTCATTACTATGCTGGAATACCTTGACAAACACAACTGAAGGGGTTTATTTTGGCTTCAGTTCCATCTGTCATGGCAGAAAAGACATGGCAGCAGGCAGAGGAGACATAATGTTGAGAGCACGAAGCTGGCTGGTCACGTTGGATCTCCTCATAGAAACAGAGAGCACAGATGAAGTGGGATTAGGTTCAAAGCCCTCAGGTCCATACCCAGCAAATCCACTTCCTCCAGTGAGGCTCCACCTCCCAAAGGTTCCATGGCCTTCCTAAACAGTACCACCAACTGTTTAAATCCAAGAGCATATGGGGGCAGTCCACACACAACTGTCAGCTGGTATTCTTCTTTACTTCTATATTCACCCCATAGGAACTGGCTGCTCTTCCTATAGTTCCTGGTTTTGACTGATGTTCACTAATTGTTCATTGCTCAAGATCCATTAAACTTAAACTTACCTGAACTCAATTTGGAGAAGTTAAGAATATCTGCAGCTCTTGCAGAGGACCTGGATTGAGTTCCCAGCACCATCAGGTGGCTCACAACCACCTCCAGTCTAAGGGAGCTGATGCCCTTTTTGGTCTCTGCAGACATTAGGCATGCACATGGTACACATACATAAATGCAAGTACTTACATATACTCAAAAAGTTTTTTTAAACATGCTCACATTTTTGTGCAACTAATTTTATATTTTTTTCATCATGCAAAACTGAAACTCTTTGCCCATTTCATGTCATTCCTGGTCAACATTTACTTTATGTCTCATGAATCTGCACCATTTAATTGAAGCAATATAATATTTTTATCTTTAAACATAATTGCCTTATTTTATTTAGCATAATATACTCAAGGTTTTTTCATATTATTGCATGTCAGAATTTTCTTTCTTTTTCTTCCAAACAAGGTTTCACTGTGTAGCCCCGGCTGTACTGGAACTTGTCCTCCAGACTGGTCTTAAACTCAGAGATCCACCTGCCTCTGCCTCTCAAGTGCTGGGATTAAAAGTGTGCCAACAAACCTGGCTAAATTTTCTTTTTTCTTTAGACTGAGTGACACTGCATTGATTGTGTGTGTTTCATTTTAGCAGGTGTTTGGGTTGTATCTGAACTCAGTTTTAATGGGAGTACAAATGTTCAGGTCACAGAATGCATAATCTTAAGTTTAATTTCGTAAGTAATTTCCAACAATGGTTGTACCAATTCACACCCATCAAACATGGTTGAACTAGAAAGTTTTGTTTATTTTAGATTCATATACTGTAGCAGGAATCTCAAAGAGTCTTATTAATAAAATCAAACCTGGAGCCAGGTATTGGGGTGAACACAGGAAGGTCAGAGAGACAGAACAAGCCACAGCTAACCTCACCTGGCCAACTTCTCAGCTGATCTTGTTTCCTCAGACTGGAAGCCTCTGTGTCCTCATATCTGAATGACTCTCAGCTGAACTGTGCTGCTCAAAACCTAAAAGCTTAACCAGCCAAATGCTTCTAGTTTCTGGTCCTCACACTTTATATAACTTTCTGCTTTCTATCACCACTCCCTGGGATTAAAGGCGTGAGTCACCATGCCTGGCTGTATCCTTGAACACATGGATTTCTGCCTCTGGAATGCTAGAATTAAAGGCATGTGCTACCACTGCCTAACCTTTATGTTTAATATTGTGGCTGTTCTGTTTCTGACCCCAGATAAGTTTATTAGGGTGCACAATATTTTGGGGAACACAATACCACCTCAATATACAACAATGGCTACATGCCAGTGGATGTATTTTCAGTGTTAATGTGCATGCCACTTGCTAAGGTAACACTGGCTTCTCTAGCTGATTCTAGCTGAGTGCATTTCTCATGAAGCACTTCAGTACTTGTGTGTACTAATGATGAGGTAGTTCCCTCACCTCTCCAAAATGGCTCAATATCCTCAATTCTTTCCTATATTTTATGGCTTTGCCATATTGAATACATAGTTTACAATAGCATACTGAGATCTCTTACCAGAGGAGTGAACATGGAGGGAATGTATGCCATCTTTTTCAATGTCACAGCCAAGATGAGACATGTAGTTTTTCTTCTCATGTCCCATTTTGAACATATCTCATTGTTGTATACTTTCATTTCTATCAGGTCTTGTTTTGTGGCCAATAAGAATAGTGAATACAGACACTGAAAAGTGAGGCAAATGAGAATTTTTTGAGTTAAAGGGAAAGTTCTCACCAGCCAAGAAGGACCTGAGGAATTTGCAGAGAAAATGCAGTGCTATGTTTTTGCTGGTGTTTTTGTTTGTTTGTGTTTTAAAAGAGCTTAAGTTGGCTGATTGGCTGCTGTGTGTATAAAAAATAGGTGAAAGTTAAGGTCCAATCAGAGAAGAACCTATGAAACTCAGGTTGGGTTGTCAATTAGGTCCACAGCTCCATCTCTTTTCCTCTCTTCCTTGATATGGTAGTGGAAGTGGGGGTTTGGGAGTGAGAAAGGCCTTTATCTTCATGACCCCACCTAGGTATATAAGGGAGGGGCAAAGTGTTCCTTGGCTAAGTCACTACTTCTATTAACAACTATACACCATGGAAAGGGAGTGTGAATACTTAATTGGCAGCTAATCACCTTTGCCACACAGGCTTTTGTGTTTTTGTGTATGAGCCCCTTAGAAACTATGTCCATTTTAGGATCTCTGGCTGAGAGCAGCTGATAACAGACATCAACTGAAGGACTTAGAAAAGTAGCTCTTGTCTGCATACTAGAGACAAAACCAAAAAATAAGAAACCAAAACAATCCCCCCCAAAAAACCTTACTGTTACTGAGACACTTCTCAATAATTTACAAAATACTGTCCTCTTGATAGCAGCTCATGCAATCGCCTATTGTAGAGACTTGCTCAGAGCCATAAACAATAGCCCAAAGTGAGGAGAGAGAAAAAAAGAGGGAGAGAGTAGAGAGAAAGAGAGAGATGGGAGAGTGATGAGGGAAGAAATGGGAGAGGGAAGGAGGAGGAGAAAGAGAATTTCAAGGAAATCGAGAAGCAAGGTCACCCAAGAGCATATTTAAGGATGTTTGTTACTACAATTCCATTCTGTGTCTTGATAAATCCTTAATAAGTAGCTGAATTCAATATATAAAAGTCTTGATCTCAACAAAAAACTTGGAGTTTTTTGTTGTGCTTGTCTTTGAGATGTGGTCTCATGTAGCCCAATGTGCATAGAAGTTACCCTGTGGCAAGAAAAGGATGACCTTGAATTCCTGATAGCCCTGCCTCCATTTCTGGAGTACTGAGTTAGCTTTTTATCTCAACGTCCTGGAAAAGCTTCAGTCCTTCAGGTCTCAGCTCTCTTTCACATCTACATCTGAAGCACTGGACAGCCATGCACACCATGTACATCCACAGTAACAAATAAGAGGATAGAGGGCCTAGTATTAGATATCTATTCTGTGATCACCATAGTTTTAGTTTGTAAACCAAAAGGGAATGCAATAAAAGAATCAGTGGATCTCTACCCAGGGTGTGTGTGTGTGTGTGTGTGTGTGTGTGTGTGTGTGAGAGAGAGAGAGAGAGAGAGAGAGAGAGAGAGAGAGAGAGAGAGAGGATTCGGTCCATCTGGTCTCCGTTCTTCAACACAGTGACCTGTATATGCTGCTTGTTAGAGTAGCTTCCTTTTATCTTCTTCCTAAAAAAGTCTTTGATTCTCCAAAATGTTTTGAGGTCATTTACAGTTGGATGACAAAGTGCGGTGTGGGTTGGCATATGTTGCATAGCTGTGTGTAGGTGGTGACACTGGGAGAGAAAGGATGGGAACCCTGAAAAAGCTCATGGCTGTCAATATTGGATCCTAACAGTGCACAGTCACGACACTTCACATTGTCTCTGAAGTATACTATTTAATCCTATGGCAAACAAAGCACTGAGGTTCAGAGTTCTGGCCTGCCCATATTCAGCTGGTGTTTGAAGGAGCCATAGTATGAGCTAGTTCTGTCCTAGTACTGACTAGTAAAGTGGCCTTAATGGAGAAGCCAATAGGTAACAAAACCTGAATTGTTCGGTGTGGTGGCTTCACCCTTAATTAAATCAACAGTGCCTTTCCGAGAGTAGGCTCTGTAGAAGTAACTAACCATCTTATTCAATAAGAAACACAGAACCAATGCAAAGAAGAAAGCCAAGAGGGCAGAGCTAAGAGCTAAAAACTACCGGTGTTTATTATCGAATAAGATGGTTGGTTGCTTCTACAAGACTCACTGTCATTAATATTCATCATGGTGACCTTGTATACCAATAGTGAGAGCTAATTCTATAGTAGACACAATCTTAAAAAAAACCCTGCACTTTTCTGTGGTTTTGATGTCAAAATATTCTTTTCATCTTCAAGTGATTTCTAGATGTGATAATATGTAAGAAAGGGGCATGCTTTTCAATTAAAATGCTAATTGTCAGTTCAAAGAGTATAAGCCAAGTTTTTCCATCACCCCTAATTTCCAAGGATAAAAATTTATTATCTAGACTTTGCCCATCAACCCATGTATAAAACTGGGCATTGGTTGTTCTGCAAGTGGCAGTGTTGTGTTGGGAGCTCCTTATTTTTGCTATGTGCTTTGAGTGTGCAGGGCAACTGGGTTTCACAACTCAATAGAAGTATTGAGTTGTTACAATGAACATCAATAAAAAGATAAACATGTTCCAGGGAACTGTGCACTTTGTAAGAAGGTGACTTTTGTTTGTCTACTCAATGTCAGGTTGCCTCGAAATGATAATTTACTTACCAGCAGAATAGGCAAATTACTTCTTCAGTTAAAGGGATCTTGAAGTATGATCTAGTCAGGAGGAACTGTGGGAATTGAAAGCACCACATTAAGAATCCCTATTCCTTGGGTATATGCCCAGGAGTGGTATAGCTGGATCTGAAATGCTCAATCATACCACAAGAGCACTTGCTCAGCTATGTTCATATCAGCATTGTTTGTAGTAGCCAAAACCTGGAAACAACCTAGATGCCCTTCAACTAAAGAATGGATAAATAAATTGTGGCACATATACACAATGGAATACTACTCAGCAGAGAAAAACAATGACATCATGAGGTTTGCAGGCAAATGGATGGATCTAGAAAAAAATCATCCTGAGTGAGGTAACCCAGACTCAGAAAGACAAATATGGTATGTACTCACTCATAGGAAGATGCTAGATGTGGAACAAGGATGACTGGACTGCTACTCACATCACCAGTGAGGCTACCTGGAAAACGGGACCCCAAGAAAGACACAGAGAAATGGATGAGATATACATGAACAGCTTGGACATGAGTGGGAGCAATGAAGGGTGAGGGTTGAGGGAAAGAGAGTGGGAGATCCTAGCTGGATCAAGAAAAGAGAGGGAAAACAAGGAATAGGAGACCATGGTAAATGAAGACCACATGAGCAAAGGAAGTGCTAAAGAGGCCCACAGAAATCCACAAAGATACCCCCACAAAAGACTGCTGGCAATGGTCAAGAGACAGCCGGGACTGACCTACTCTGGTGATGGGATGGCCAAACACCCTAATAGTTGTGCCATAAACCCCATCCAAGGACTGAGGAATCTGGATGCAGACATCCACGGTTAGGCCCCGGGTGGAGTGCTGGGAATCTAATTAGTGAGAAAGAGGAGGGTTTATATGATCGAGAATTGTTGAAACCAAGGTTGGATAAAGCACAGGGACAAATAACCAAATGAATGGAAACATATGAACTATGAACCAATAGCTGAGGAGCCCCCAACTGGATCAGGCCCTCTGAATAGGTGAGACAGTTGATTGGCTTGATCTGTTTGGGAGGCATCTAGGCAGTGGTACCAGGCTTGTTGCATGAGTTAGCTGTTTCAAACCTGGGACTTATGCAGGGATGCTTGGCTCAATCTGGGAGGAGGGGACTGGACCTGCCTGGACTGAGTCTATCAGGTCGATCCCAGTCCTCAGGGGAGACCTTGATCTGGAGGAGGTGGGAATGGAGGATGTTCTGGGGGGAAGGGGAGGGGGCAGGAAGGGAGAGAACAAGGGAATCTGTGGCTATTATGTAGAACTGAATAGTATTGTAAAATTAATAAAAAAAATAATTTCATCATGAAAAAAAAAATCCCTATTCCTTTGATATGACTAATTCTGCACCCCAAAGTACTGACCTCTGTTTGACTTCACCAAATATTTCTACCAACTTAAGGGCATTAACACTCTCCACCTCTTTCTCATTTGTTTGTCATCACAGCCTCAAGTACTCTATTTGGTTAATTCCACATTTAATTTATTTGCTGTTATGTTTTTAATGGTATGTGAACTATAAAACTAAATTGGTCTCCTCCGTATCCTCCCCTAAAACACACACACACACACACACACACACACACACACACACACACACACACACGGTATAATTAACTATGCAAAGATATGTTATATTTGTTTATGGTGTGGAATATTACTTTAACCAAGTAAAGGTGTTTTGCATTTGTTTAATGATGTAAGACTGTGCTACATTTGTTTTTGCTGCATTTGTTTAAATATGAAGAGATGTGTTGCTGTTTCATCTTCCCTGCCTAAGGCACTTGATTGGTCTAATAAAAAGCTGAACAGCCAGTAGCAGGGCAAGAGAGGAATGGGTGAGGCTGGCAGGCAGAGAGAATAAAAAGGAGGAGAAATCTAGGTTTGAGAAGAATGAGAAGAAGAGAGAAGAGAGGGAGAAAGAGAATAGAGAAGAGAATGGGGGAGAAAGAGCAGGATAGGCCTGGGCCCAGATGCCAGGCAGCTGCCAGCCAGCCAGACACAAGAAGTGGTGTAGGTAAGATATGTAGAAGGAAAGGAATGTAAAAACCTCCAGGCTAAACATAGATAAAGAGAAACAGATTAAAATAAGAACTAAGCTAGGTCCAAGTATTCAAAACTAATAATACATCTATGTCATGACTTGAGAACTGGCTGGTGGCCCAAAAGAAAAAGCCTGGGACCCTCTGAGACTGCAACTGTTCCCTGAGACAGAGCCTGCCAGCACCCAATTGGACCAAGAGGTGAGTCTTTATCCTCATACCCGAACACCCCTGCCCCTAGGCTTTGGGCCAAGGGGTACAACCATACACCCCTACACCACCACCCACTGCAGTCCCAGTTTCAGGCCAGTTGTCAGGCAGACCTCCTGCAGACATCTATCATGTGCTAAGACCTTAGCTACTCCCTGAGACAGAGCTCACTAGTGCCAATTGGAAAAAGAGCTTCTCTTTGAGAAAGAGTCCATCAGCATCGACTAGACCAAGAGCTCCCACTGGACCAAAAGTATCGATCAGACCAAGAGAGGCTCCCTCAGACACAGACACTACTTGCACCAAGTGGAGAAAGAGATGTGTAGATGCCAGTGCAAAAATACAGTTAATAACATAAAAACCAACATGGCCTCATCAGAACCTACATCAGCAAGACCTGAACATCCCAACACAGAAAAAACAGAAGATATTGACTATAAAAATGACTTTAAAGAAGATATTCGAAAAAGAAAAAGAAAAATTTCCTTAAAGAAGTCGAGGAATGGTCAAACAAAAAGTGGGAAGAAATCAGTAAATTCCTTGAAAGCCAAGAGAAAGCAATTAAACAAGTAAGGGAAACAGTTCAGATTTGAAAACTGAAATTTAGAAAATAAAGAAGACACAAACTGATAGAATGCAGGAAGTGGAAAATCTGAGTAAACAAACAGGAACTATGGATGCAAGTATAACCAACAGAATGCAAGAGATGGAAGAGCAGATCTCTGGTGTTGAAGATATAGTAGAAGAAATAGATTTATCAGTCAAAGAAAACACTAAATCCAACAAAGTCATGACCCAACATGTCCAGGAAATTTGGAACACCATGAAAAGACCAAACTGAAGAATAATAGAGATAGAAGAAGAATACCAACCCAAGCGCACAGAAAATATATTCAACAAAATCATAGAAGAAAACTTTCCCAACCTGCGGTGAGCTCCTCGGCCAGTGAGGAAGAACGACCACCACTCGAGGATTCTTCTCAGATCACACTTTATTGGAGCACCTCTTGGTTAAGGGAGAGCGGGAGGTGAGGGGCCCCTAGAACTAAATTGCCGCTGCTTATATAGGGAATCGGGCAAACGTGCCGTACTGTGATTGGGTCCCGCCAGAATGCAAGCACAGGGAGCCACGGGATAGGCTGAGGACATAAGGTCAATTACCATACCCTGCATGCACAGGTCACAGGACACGTAGTCCCTAGAGCATAGCCAAATATGGAGTTGTTTACAGCTAGGCTATCAGGAAGCCAGCGCCATCTTAGAATGGCGGCTCCCTACATCTCCCCCCTCTTTATTAATTGAATACCAACACAAATATGTCATCCAATCAAGTCTCCACCTCATGATGTGTTGACCGATCGAGGATGAGTTAACTGTGCATAATTGCCTGCATACCTTCCCGAGTGCAATGGACCAACCAGTCCCTGGGGTGCAAAGGCTATGCATGTAACAATTGTCCACATACCTTCCCATGTGCAATGGACTAACCAGTCCCAGGGGTGCAAAGGCTATGTGTGCAACAATTGTCCACACACCTTCCTGAGTGCAATGGACTAAATAGTCCTGGGGGTGCAAAGGCTGTGTGGATATTAGGTATTCTTTAAGGCAGAAAGCCAGATCTGGGGGGAGGAGCCACACTCCAAAGCGGCTAATGCTTGAGTGATAATGACCTTGTCCTTTTTTGTACGTGCTCGCAAACGGCAGACCAACCACAGACAAAACACGCATCCTCCAAAGCAGCATGCCAAAAATATATACCCACCCCCACCCATTCTTTAAACAGGGAAAGGGTAGAAGCAATCCAGGAGGACAGTCCCTCTGCCAGGCTGAGATCCACTCATGTAGAGTTGATGGTCACCACTGCCACTCTCAGTTTCTCCAAGGTCTCTTCAAATTCTCCGGACCAATTTCCTATAAGATAACTGGACAATCATTTAGACAAATTCGCTGCTCGGGAACCATTCTGAAACTGGCTGTTACTCCGTAAGCTCGAGCAGTCTCTATCAGATCTTTTAATTGTTTATAAGGCGCAGGTTCATGATATCTGTTGTTTGTTTGCGGATTTTCAAAAACTGGAAACGCGGACGCTAGCCGCGCCCAGGTGTCTCTCCTGATAAAATGACAACGTCCACCTGTTTGCGGATACAAAGGTGTTGCCGGGGGTGGATGTGGTCCCGAAGGTGCTGTTGGTTCCACATTCACCCCAGCAGAAACATTATAAGGAAGGGGTCGCCGCCACCCATATCTCTCTTCCTCATATTCAGCTGCAGCTTTCTCTAAATTTTCCTCCTCATTTGAATCTAATTCATTATCAGATAAATCAAGTTTTGCAAATTCCTCTAATACTGGATACAAAGGGTTCCCTTTCTTTTCTGAATTTCCTTCCTTCTCTGGTTTATTGTCTTTAATTTCCTTTTCTTTATTCTTTTCTTTCTTCTTTTTAGGCCTACTTAAGTTCTCCCCTTTAAAGTCAGATTCTGATAGACTATCCTGGTGCTTAATTAATGCTTTGCGTCCCTCTCTAATGATCATAAAAATGAACACAAGAGCAAACACAAGTGGATTAATCCCAGCAATCAGCATACCTGGAGAACTTACCGACGTCACTGCTCCATGTGTTGAGTTCTGAATCCTCTTCGGCCCCTCACCTGGTGTCCGAAGTTTCCCAGGTTTTGGCACCAGTTGCGGCGAGCTCCTCGGCCAGCGAGGAAGAACGACCACCACTTGAGGATTCTTCTCAGATCACACTTTATTCGAGCGCCTCTTGGTTAAGGGAGAGCAGGAGGTGAGGGGCCCCCGAGGACTAAATTGCCGCTGCTTATATAGGGAATCAGGCAAACGTGCCGTACTGTGATTGGGTCCTGTCAGAATTCGAGCACGGGGAGCCACGGGATAGGCTGAGGACATAAGGTCGATTACCATACCCGTGCATGCACAGGTCACAGGACACGTAGTCCCGAGAGCATAGCCAAATATGGAGTTGTTTACAGCTAGGCTACCAGGAAGCCAGTGCCATCTTAGAATGGCGGCTCCCTACACCAACCTAAAGAAGGAAATGCCTATAAAAATACAGAAGGGTTACAGAACACCAAATAGACTGGATCCAAAATAAAGGCCCCTTGCCACATAATAATCAAACCACTAAACATAAAGAATAGAGAAAAAAATTAAGAGCTGCAAAGGAAAAAGGCCAAGTAACATATAAAGGCAGACCCATAAAAATAACACCTGACTTCTCAATGAAGGCTCTAAAAGCCAGGTCTTCGACAGATGTTATGCAGACACTAAGAGACCACGGATGCCAACCCAGACTATTATACCCAGCAAAACTCTCAATCAACATAGACAGAGTAAACAAAATATTCCATGATAAAACCAGATTTAAACAATATCTCTCCACAAACCCCGCCCTACAGAAAGCACTTGAAGGAAAAAATCCAACCTAAGGAAGTTAGATACACACATGAAAACACAGGCAATAAATAGTACCACACCAACAAATACCAGAGAAGGGAAACATACAACACTACCACCAAAAAAACAAAACAAAACAAAACAAAACAAAAAACAAGAATTAACAATCACTGGTCATTAATATCCAATAATACCAATGGTCTCAATTCACCTATAAAAAGACACAGGCTAACAGAATGGATCCGAAAACAAGATTCATCCATTTGCTGCATACAAGAAACACACCTCAACTTCAAAGACAGATACTACCTCAGAATAAAAGGCTGGGAAAAGACTTTCCAATCAAGTGGATTTAAGAAGCAAGCTGGTGTAGCTATCCTAATATCTAACAAAATAGACTTCAAACTGAAATCAATTGAAAGAGATTGGGAAGGACATTACATATTTATCACAGGGAAAATCTGACAATATGAAGTCCCAATTCTGAACATTTTTGCCCCAAATACAAGGGCACCTACATTCATAAAAGAAACATTACTAAAGCTTGTGGTGATAATGTGTTCCCCAATATATCATGCACCCTAATAAACTTATCTGGGGTCAGAGAATAGAACAGCAACTAGACAGACATCGAGGTCAGAAAATGGTGGCACTCACACCTTTAATCCTAGCATTCTGCAGGCAGGGATCCATCTGGATTTCTGTGAGCTCAAAGCCACACTGGAAACAGCCAAGAATGGTGACACATGCCTTTAATCTCAGGAAGTAATGGCAGGAAGCAGAAAGGTATATAAGAACCAGGAACTAGAGCCTGGTTAATCTTTTAGGCTTTTGAGTAGCAGTTCAGCAGAGATCCATTTGGATGAGGACTCAAAGGCTTCCATTTTGAGGAAACAGGATCAGCTGAGGGACTGGCAAGGTGAAGTGGCTCTGGCTTGTTCTGCTTCTCTGATCTTCCAGCATTTACCTCAATAATTGGCACCAGGTTTGTTTTTATTAATAAGACCTTCTAACAATTCATGCTACAAAAGCTTAAATCAGACATTAAACCCCATGCATTAGTAGTGGGAGACTTCAGCACCCCACTCTCACCAATGGATAGATCTGCCAGACAGACACTTAACAGAGAAATAAGGGAACTAACATACATTATGAATCAAATAGACTTAATAGATATCTACAGAATATTCCACCCTAACAAAAAAAAAATATACCTTCTTTTCAGCATCCCATGGAACCTTCTCCAAAATCGACCACAAGCTTGGTCACAAAACAAATATCAACAGACACAAAAAATTGAAATAAGCTCCTGTATCTTATCTGATCACCATGGCTTAAAGTTAGATTTCAACAACAAAAATTACCAAAAGCCTACAATCTCATGGAAACTGAATAATGCCCAATTGAATCACCAATGGGTCAAGGAAGAAATAAGAAAGCAATTAAAGATTTCCTAGAATTCAATGAAAATGAATGTACAACATACCCAATCTTAGGGGATACCATGAAGGCAGTGCTAAGGTGAAAATTCATAGCTCTCAATGCCCCCATAAAGAAGTTGGAGAAATCTCACACTAGTGGCTTAAGAGCACAATTGAAAGCTCTAGAACAAGAAGAAGCAAACTCACCAAGGAGAAACAGACACCAGGAAATAATCAAATTGAGGGCTAAAATCAATAAAATAAAAACAAAGAGAACATACAAAGAATCAATGAAACAAAGACTTGGTTCTTTGAGAAAATCAATAAGATAAATGCCCTCATCCAAATTAACCAAAGAGCAGAGAGAGAGAGAGCATCCAAATTAACAAAAATCAGAAGTGAAAGGGAGACATAACAACAGACACTGAATATATCCAGAGAATCATCAGGTCATACTTCAAAAACCTCTACTTCACAAAATTGGAAAATCTGAAAGAAATAGACAATTTTCTGGATAGATACCCTATTCCAAAGTTAAATCAAGACCAGATAAACTATTTAAATAGGCTAATAACCCCTAAGGAAATAGAAATGGTCATTAAAAGTCTCCCAACCAAAAAAAAAAAAAAAGCCCAGGGCCAGATGGTTTTAGTGCAGAATTCTACCAGATTTTCAAAGAAGAACTAATACCAATACTCTTCAAATTGTTCCACACCATAGAAACAGAAGGAACATTACCAAATTCTTTTCATGAGGCTACAGTTACCCTGATACCAAAACCACACAAAAATGCAACAAAGAAAGAGAATTACAGACCAATCTCCCTCATGAACATTGATGCAAAAATACTCAAAAAATACTGGCTAACCGAATCCAGGAACACATCAAGAAAATTATCCACCATGACCAAGTAGGATTCATCCCAGGGATGCACTGATGGTTCAACATACGAAAATCTGTCAATGTAATACACCATATAAACAAACTGAAAAAAAAAAAAAAAACCACAAGATCATCTCATTGGATGCTGCAAAAGCCTTTGACAAAATCCAACAACCCTTTATGACAAAGGTTTTAGAGAGATCAGGAATACAAGGAACATACCTAAACATAATAAAGGCAATTTACAGCAAGCTGACAGCCAACATCAAATTAAATGGAGAGAAACTCAAAGCAATTCCACTAAAATCAGGAACAGGTCAAGGCTGTCCACTCTCCCCATAGTTATTCAACATAGTACTTGAAGTTCTAGCTAGAGCAATAAGACAACAAAAGGAGATCAAAGGGATACAAATTAGAAAGGAAGAAGTCAAGCTTTCACTATTTGCAGATGATATGGTAGTACACATAAGTGACCCCAAAAATTCTACCAGGGAACTCTTACAGCTGATAAACTCCTTCAGTAATATGGCAGGATACACAGTTAACTAAAAAAAAAAATCAGTAGTCCTCCTATATACAAATGAGAAAGAAATCAGAGAAACATCACTCTTTACAATAGCCACAAATAATATAAAATACCTTGGGCTAACTCTAACTAAGCAAGTGAAAGCCCTGTATGATAAGAACTTTAAGTCTCTGAAGAAAGAAACTGAAAAAGTTATCAGAAAATGGAAAGATCTCACATGCTCATGGGTAGGTAGAATTAACATAGTAAGAATGGCAATCTTACCAAAAGCATTCACATTACACATTCAATACAATCCCCATCAAAATCCCAACACAAATTTTCACAGACTTGGAAAAAACAATACTTAACTTTATATATAAAAAAAAAACCCTAGGATAGCTAAAAGAATCCTGTATAATAAAGCAATCTCTGGAGGCATCACAATCCATGACTTCAAGCTATACTATAGAGCTATAGTAATAAAAACAGCTTGGAAATGCCATAAAAACAGACATGTGGACCAATGGAATCAAATTGAAGACCCTGACATTAACCCACACACCTATGAACATGTGATTTTCAACAAAGAAGCCAAAACTGTACCATGGAAAAAAGAAAGCATCTTCAACAAATGGTGCTGGCATAACTGGATGTCAACATGCAAAAGATTGCAAATAGGTCCATATCTGTCACCATGCACAAAACTCAAGTCCAAGTGGATCAAAGAGCTTAACATAAATCCAGTTACACTGAACTATCAGAAGAAAAAATAGGAAGTAGTTTGGAACGAATTGGCACAGGAGACAACTTCCTAAATATAACACCAGTAGCACAGACACTGAGAGCAACAATCAAGAAATGGGACCTTGGGGCTGGAGAGATGGCTCAGAGGTTAAGAACACTGGCTATCCTTCCAAAGGTCCTGAGTTCAATTCCAAGCACCCACATGGTGACTCACAACCATCTGTAATGAGATCTAGCCCCCTCTTCTGGCCTGCAGGGATACATGCAGACAGAACACTGTATACATAATAAATAAATAAATCTAAAAAAAAAAAAGAAAGAAAGAAAGAAATGGGACCTCCTGAAACTGAGAAGCTTTTGTAGAGCAAAGAACATGGTCAATAAGACCAAAAGACAGCCTACAGAACGGGAAAAGATCTTCACCAACCCCACATCTGACAGAGGGCTGATCTCCAAAATATACAAAGAACTAAAAAAGCTAGACATCAAAATACTGAACAATCCAATTAAAAAAATGGGCTACAGAGCTTAACAGAGAATTTTCAACTGAAGAATCTCAAATGGCTGAAAGACATTTAAGGAATTGCTCAACATCCTTAGTCATCAGGGAAATGCAAATCAAAACAACTCTGAGATACCATCTTACACCTGTCAAAATGGCTAAGATCAAACACACTGAAGACAGCTTATGTTACAGAGGATTTGGAGCAAGGGGAACTGTTGGTGGAAATGCAAACTTGTACAACCACTCTGGAAATCAGTATGATGGTTTCTCAGAAAATTGGGAATAAGTCTTCCTCAAGACCCAGTTATACCACTCGGGCATAAACCCAAGGAATGCTCAATCTTATCACAAGGATACATGCTCTACTATGTTCATATCAGCATTATTCATAATAGGAAAAACCTGGAAACAACCTAGATGCCCCTCAACTGAAGAATGGATAAAAAAAATGCAGCACATATACACAATAGAGTACTACTCAGCAGTAAAAAACAATGATATCATGAAATTTGCAGGCAAATGGATGGAACTAGAAAATATCATCTTGAGTGAGGTAACCTAGCATCAGAAGGACAAACATAGTATGTACTCACTCATAAGTGGATATTAGTTGTGAGGGAAGGGATGGCCAGACTGCAACCCACAACCCCAGAGAGGCTAGCTAACAGGGAAAGACCCTAGGAGGGACACATGGATGACCCTGTGAAGGAGAAGTGAATGAGATCTACATGAGCAGACTGGGTGTGGGAGTGGCAGAGGGTGAGGAGTGGGGGATGAAAATATAGGGAAACGGGAGGGTTGAATTGGAACAGGGACAGAGTGGGAGGGCAGGGAGAGAGATACCATGATAGATGAGGACATCATGGGAATTGGAAGAGGCAGGGTGCTGGGGAGGCTCTCAGGAATCCACAAGGTTGACCTCACCTTGGTCTGCTGGCAGTGGTCCAGAGGGCACCTGGACCAGTCTTCTCTGGTAACCTTTCTAGCGAATACCTAGCTGTCATCATAGAGCCTTTGTCCAGTTACTGGTGGAGGCAGATACAGAGATCCACAGCCAGGCACCAGGCTGAACTCCAGGAATCCAATTGATGAGAGAGAAAGAATTCTGCAGGCAGGGGATGTTGAGATTATGATGGGAGGAAGTGCAGAGATGACAGGCCACACTAGTGGAAGCCCATGAACTGTGGACTGGTGGCTGTGGAGCCCCCATTGGACTGGACTAGGCCCTCTGGATATGGAAGACAGTTGTTTGGCTCAAACTGTTTTGGGGGGCACCCAGGCAGGGGGATCGGGATCTGTCCCTGGCTCATGGGCAGTTGGTGGGAACCCAGTGCCTGAGGTGTGACACCTTGCACAGCCTTGGTGCAGTGGGAAGGGGCTTGGACCTGCCTAGGCTCAGTGTGCTGGGCTCTGCTGACTTTCCATGGGAGACCTTGATTTGGGGGATGTGGGGATGTGGGGTGGCTTGGGTGAGAGGGCTCGGGGGTGGCAGGAGTGAGAAGGGGGGATCTGTGTGTGGTATGTAGAGTGAGTGGAAAATTTCTTAATAAAGAAAAATGAAGAAAAAAAAAGAAAAAAGAAAAAGCCTGGTACACACAGGAAGTCATTCTCTTCTTATACATGGACGGAGTTCAGATCTACAATATACACATACAGAAAATATGATAGGATTGCCTTCTCTTTTATATGGAGTGAGTTCAGACCCACAACATAAATACACAGAAAATAGGATAGGATCACCTTCTTTTCTTCTACATTGACTGAGTTCAGACCCGCTTCCTCAATTGTGCTTGCTTTTTTGTGTGTTCATATCTGGTTAGACATAAATATACCCATTATTTTAGAAAGAACCCTGGAAGAACAAATTTTCTTCTAGGATGTCTTAGCCTGGATGTGTCACACAACATTTGGCTCACATTGCATTTTTGGAAATTGGTCATGAACTCTCTCTTGCTGGGTAGATATACTTCTATATTATGTACAACAGGCCTGGGAATTAGTGGACAGATAGCAATGTCTACCACACCAAATACAGTTAATAGTCCAGACACAGCTTGGAAGAAAATCTTTGGAAACAGATGCAAATTCTGCCTCTGACAAATCCAAATGTTTGATGCTGAGCAATTCAGACTCCCTGACTCTGCATCCTACTTTGTAAGAAGCAATGGTACCTAATTTCTAGAACCTTTGTCAGGAGACATGAATATAGTGAATGAATGCAAGTGTGCTTTGTAATTTGAATGTTCTATTAGCATCTATCTATCTATCTATCTATCATCTATCTATCTATCTATCTATCTATCTATCTATCTATCTATCTATCTATCTACCATCTATCTATCTATCTATCTATCTATCTATCTATCTATCTATCTATCTATCTATCTATCTATCTATCTAATCTATCTATCTACCTACCTACCTATCTTCTATCTCTGTCATCTATTATTTATCTGTATATGCATATTTATTAATCAATTTAGCTCTCAACTATCTATCATCTATTGATCTATCTTTCTATCATCTATCTATCATATATCACCTATTATATATAACAATTTCTTTCTTTTTTTTTTTCTTTTTGGTTTTTCGAGACAGGGTTTTTTCTGTGTAGCTTTATGCCATTCCTTGATCTCGCTCTGTAGACCAGGCTGGCCTTGAACTCACAAAGACCTACCTGCTTCTGCCTCCTGAGTGCTGGGATTAAAGGCATGTGCCACCACCACCCAGCCCCTTTAACAATTTCATGATAGACTATATATACCATTGATGTCAGTTATTCACTCATCCTTGTAACCTTGCCTATCACCATTTTCTGTCCCTTGAATCTGTGCTGACATTGTGACTTGTTTTGACCACTAGGATGTGCTGGCTCTGAGCCTAGACATTAAAAAACAAAGGCTTCTCACATCATAATGAGAAAGCCTGTTTAGGTTGATGAGCTGGTCTCATGAGGAAGGGCTGATGGACAACTCTTGACTCTTACATTTTCCAGCCAATCTCAGCTGAAGCAGGATCTGAAAAAAATCTAACTTATACAGAATGGAGTGTGGTTACTCAGTTTGCATCATTATTAGTGGCAAAACCCACTGTGACTACTGTGTTCATCTATATCTATGTACTTGAATGTGTTTTTAACATTTTAATGAATGTAAATAATATAAAGTGGTAAATCAGTCAAGAAAATGTTTGGTTAGCTTTACAAAATATTTTCTTCCTCTCTTTTCTTTCAGCATTACTTGTCACTTGAAGATGTGGATCTTGCTATATCACCCTAAATGGCCTCATAATCACAGAAACCAAACTGCCCCTCACTCCCTGTTGCTCGGATTAAAGGTGTATGAGTATGCCAGCATATTATTATTTATTTTCATGATAAGGTTTACTGAGTATATTGCAAGAGGCAGTGGATTGAATTAGAACAAGAATTCTGCCCACAGCCAGACCACGACTTTATTAGGAAATTTTAATGATGTAGCAAATAAAGTTTCAGTTGTGAGATGGCTGACTAAACACTGTCATTGTATAGTGTGGTAATACTTTGTGCTCTAACAAATCTTGCCTGAAAATTAGAAGGTGGATCTAGCCAATAGTTAATCATAGAGGCCAAGGAGGGGTGGCACATACATTTAATCCCAGCATTAGAGAGTTGGAGACAGGAATATAAGGTGAGAGGAAGCAGGAGCTCACCCGTCCCATTTCAGGCTGAGGAGTTGGCAAGGTAAGAGGTGGCTGTGGGCTTTCTCCTTTACTTCTCTGATCTTTCAGCATTTATCCCATATCTGATTCTGGGTTTTTATTATTAAGATGAATTAGAATTTGTGCTACATCTGGTCTCCAACTTTTGGGGCACAAATTCATGAAAAAGTCACTTGTCTTTGGCTTTGCAGCCACTGACACAGGCCAGAGATGCATACAGCTGGAGTCACTAACTTAGTGGCTAGGTTTTCTTTTCTTTTGGGATTTTTCTGATGCAGCCTATCTGCAGCAAACTTTATTGACTTTTGGATTCCAAAAACTCCAGGAGTTAGCCGCTTTTACAAATTCCCCTGTGCAAATGGCTGGCTCTTTGGTTTCTTCTCTCCCAGTGGGTTGTGAGCTTTCTTTGGACCCCCTTCTTGGGCTGCTGCCTTGAAAACTGCTCAGGCTTCTACTGTTCTATGTAGAGCAGTCAGCCTCAAACTTCACCAACATCTGAATTGTCATCATTGGCAGATTTGATGAGACAATTGGGAATTCTTAAAGGGAGGAATTAGTTAAAAGAGAGAACATTTTTCTCACTTAAAAAAATGGGAAACACTATTGTAATAAGGTGGGCACCTTAAAAATGGATCAATTAAATGAGAGGATAATTAATTTAGATAGGATAGATATAATGTCAAATATAAACATTATTGGTTTTATAATTTTTATTTTATTGCTAGAAATGTGCTAAGATGTAAGTTTTAGAAAAACTTATTAAAAGAGATAATAGAATTATTCAGACCCAAAAAGAGGAACTTAAAGGAGAACCAATCTCAGTGTTGCATTGCAAGGTTAGAGAGGAACAGCCTAAGGTCTTCAAACAACCAACTTTAATTTATCCAGTAATCTTATAGGAGTTGCCAGATATCCACAAGGCTGTGTAAGAGCTGAATGGAATCCTGTGGAAATGTTAGATTTAAGGAGATTCAAGGAAGTGATAGTGTCATATGGAATGCATTCACCTTTTGTGAAGCAGATGGTAAACTCGTGGTCAATTTGTAATAGAATTATCCCTCAATACAGGAGAGACTTGGTTACAGCAGTCTTGGAGCCTGGTCCTCAATTATAGTGGAGGACCTGGTAGAAAGAAGAGGCTAAGACCACTGAACAATGAAGTAGGGCTAGAGATAATAGAAATCTCCCAAGACCAACTTCTTGGAGAGGGAGATTATGCTAATGTACAAAGGCAATCTCTATAGGATGATCACACCCTGACTTTATGCCATATCATAGCCTTGAAGGCTTGGGACAGAACTGAAGAAGTAAGAAAGAAAACTGAGTCATTTACTATAGTTATACAGGGCCCAAAAGAAACCTTCACTGATTTCTTATAAAGATTGACTTCAACAATAAATAGAATGATACCAAATTAAGAAGCTAGACAAATAATAACTAAATATCTGGATTTTTAAAATGCTAATGTATAATGCAAAATGGTAATTGGGCCATTAAAGGCAAGATCAACACCCTTGGAAGAATGGATCTATGATACAATCAATACTGAATTTCATAAGCATGATGATACTTGGATAGGAGAGGTGATTTCCAGAGGTTTGAAGAAAAACTGTAACATCAGGTGCTTCAAATGTGGTAAACAAGGTCACCTAAAAAGAAATTGTAAACAGGGCATACCTAGAAACAATGATTTTTCTAAGAATAATTCCAACAGAATGCCCCTCCCTTCTGGAGTATGCAGAAGGTGTGGCAAAGGCAATCATTGGACTAATGAATGTAGATAAATAAGGAGTATTCAAAGTAACCCTTTGCCATGGGGAAATACCTTGAGGGGCCTCTTGCAGACCCCCATGTCAAATTCAGTTCAGTAATTTTCTGTCATCATGGAGGAAACTCCTCCCCTGAGCAATTAAAAAACCTAATACCTATCGTGAGAAACTATACTGCACTGGTTTGATAGAAAAAGTATAGAAGAGAGAACAAAAAATTCATGAGAAATCATAAAGTGAATATTTTGGCAAACTTTTATATATGAACAAAGACTAAAATTAAAAATATGAATAAATGACATTACCAGTGAAGGTCTTGTAGACATAGGTAAAGATGTAACAATAATAGCACCAGAATCATGGCTTCCAAATTGGCATCTTGAGGAGGTACATATTCAGCTTTTAGGGTTTAGAACTTTATCTCAAGTAAAACAGAGAGTGAGATGTGTCAAATTTATAGGGCCAGAAGAATGGAAAGAAAAATTAAAGCCATATGTGGTCAACATAGCAATGAACTTGTGGGGATATGATTTGTTATAGCAATGAAATACCCAGATTAATATTTTTCTAATCTCAGAAACAAACCATAAATTAACATATGTTTCTGTGAAAGATATTAGAAGGTATTATACAGAATAGTCACTGACCATTCAGATTGTACAAAAACAGGGCATAACAGCTACTGATCTTTCAAATGCACCAATAGCCCTACCTTTAAAATGGTTGGCAGACAATTCTGTATGAGTTGAGCAATGGGTCTTTATTATCAGAGAAACTGCAGGCCTTAGAACAGCTGGTACAGGAACAGCTAAATGCTCACCATGTTGAAGAATAAACCAGCCCTTGGAATTCTCCTCTATTTGTTATTAAAAAGAAATCTGGAAAATAGAGAACAACAGGTCTAAGAGCTGTTAATAAGGTGATTCACTCAATGCGCTATCTATAGTGTGGAATTTCTTTGCCTTCTCTATTCACTCAATGATGGCCTGTTAGAATTATTGATTTAAAAAATTATTTCTTTCCTATACCTTTACTAGAAAAAGACAGAGAAAAATTTGCCTTCACAGTGCCTACTTGTAATAATCTTCATCCTGTTAAAAGATATCAATGGAGGGTTCTCCCACAGGGAATGTTAAATAGCCCAACCCTGTGCCAGTATTTTGTACAGCAGCTGTTGGAAGTAATACGTAAACAATTTCCTCAGTCTATAGTTTGCCATTATATGGATGACAACTTACTAGCTGACTCAAATATAGATACTTTAGAAAGTAATGTTTGAAGGAGTAGAGAAAATTTTGCCTAGTTGGGGGTTACAAATTGATCCTGAGAAAATACAAAGATGAGATCCTATTAATTATTTAGGATACAAAAAATCTGACGCCAAAGGTACAAATTAGGAAGCTCAATTAAGGACTACTAATGACTTTCAAAGATTGATGGGAGACATTGCCAACTGATGGCCCACTATTGGGGTAAAAAATTATGAACTGAGTAATTTGTTTTGAACCTTAAATGGTGACAAGAACTTAAATTGTCCTTATCAGCTGAAGTTGAAAGAGAATTGTCTTTGATGGAAAAGAATTTACAGGATGTACACGTGGATTGTTTGGATCCAGAGCTTGATTGCATTCTGGTTATTTTACCCTCTATTCATTCTCCTGTGGTGGTATTCTAATTGTACTGAAATGTGATTTTGATTGTATGTTAATAAATAAAGTTACCCGGTGGTCAGAGCTATTAGAGCCATAGCAAGAGTGTGGTGGTGGTGGCACACGCCTTTAATCCCATAGATCTCTGTGTGTTCAGGGATACAGCCAGCATTGGAGACATATGCCTTTAAGACCTGGGGGACTGTACATACAGACAGTGACGAGGCAGTCACGTGTTTGGGTTTACAACCAATGAGAAGGCAGAACAAAATACTATAAAAAGACAGACAGACAGGATATGGCTCTCTTTCAGGAAGCTGGGACACCGCAAGAGGAAGGGTGAGATTTTTAGCTCTGAGCTCTGACCTCTCGGCTTTCTCTTTTACATTGGTTCTGTGTTTCTTATTTAATAAGACTGTTGGTTACATCTACATCTGGCACCCAACGTGACAAGAATCCATTAAAAACCACTTGGCTTGGTGGCAGGTCCACTTTCCCACAAGGGTGGCAGGCCGGGCGGTTGGCTTCCTAGTCCGATCGGCGGCCCCCTAGTCCGAGCGGTTGGCTTCCTAGCCTGGGCCTAGGTCTGCTTGGCCTCAGGCTGGACTAACTGTGAGCTGCTTGCTTAAAGCCGGTGCTACAAACAACTCAGACCTGCCCTGCCGAACAGGGCCCTGCCCGTAAAGCCAACACACGTGATCGGAGCTTAAGGAAGTCGGACCCAAGTCTTGACTCGGCACAAGAGGGAACACATGGCTGGATTTAAGCTTTAGCCGGCTACGCTTTCTTGTGTGTTCTCTCTCTCTCACTCTCTCTCTCTCTCTCTGTCTGGATTTACACCTCGGACACTAGGTGGCTGTTTTGAAAATCCCCTCAGATTTCTACTGTTCTACGCAGATTTGGTAAGTCATAACATATCAGATATTTTAAAGGAAACTATCTGAAAGAGAATTTTTTCCACATTAAAAAGAAAATGGGTTTTATGTGTACATTGGAAGAAAATTGGGTTTTGTTTAAAATTTTAGGCAGTCTGACAATGGAACAACTATATGAGAAGATTAATGTTGATTGAATTATGCAGTTTATTACCATGCTTATCCTCATTTTACTATTTAAAAAGATAGTCAATTTAAGTGCCAGGATGACAGCTTTAGAACAACTTGTTAAACCTGTAAAAATTCAGACAGAAGAAATTAACAGCGAAGTTGTTTCAAGTTTGGATCATAAGGTTATAGAAAGAAAGCCTGTTTTCACACAGTCACCCTTAATTTATCCTGTAACCGTATAGCAGATGCCTGATCATATGGTTACACAAAATATTTGGGCTCCAATTGAGATGTTGGATTTAAAAAGGTTTAAGTAGGCAATAGTTCTTATGGCATGCATTCCCCATATGTAAAGCAAATGTTAAACTCTTGGTCATCATATAATAAGATTGTACCACAAAACTGGCGGGACCTTGCACAAGCTGTTCTGGAACCCAGCCAGAGACTTCAATTTCTGACCTGGTTTAAGGATGAGGCTAAAAACATAGAAAAACAATGGAGGGCTAAAGGAATACAAGTTTGCCAGGATCAGCTTATTGGAGAAGGCCAATATGCTTCAGTACAAACACAATGTTTATATGATGTCCAAACCCTAATTTTATGTCGAACAGCAGCCTTGAATGCATGGGACAGAGTTGAGGAACCAGGAAAAAAGTCTGAGTCATTTACAAAGGTGATGCAAGGCCCAAAAGAGTCTTTTACAGATTTTTTACAAAGACTGGCTTCAGCAGTAAAGAGAATGGTCTCAGATTCAGAAGCTAGTAAGGCAATAATTGAATCTTTGGCCTTTGAGAATGCGAATGCAGCATGCAAAAGAATAATCAGGCCATTAAGGGCAAGATCTGCACCTTTGGAAGATTGGATTAGAGACACAGTTAATGTTGAAGCTGATGAGCATGATGATATGTGGGTAGGAGAAGCAATTTCAAAAGGTTTGAGAAATGTTAGAAGTTTTGGATGTGGAAAGCAAGGACATTTGAAAAGGGACTATAGACAGGTCATTCCTAGAAACAATGTTTCTTCAAGGAACAATGGTAACAGAATGTCCCTTCCTTCTGGAGTATGCAGAAGGTGTGGTAAAGGAAAACACTGGACCAACAAATGTAGATCAACAAAGGACAGACAGGGTAATCCTTTGCCTCAGTCTTTGGGAAACTCCCAGAGGGGCCTCACGCAGGCCCCCGTTGCAAATCCAGTTCAAACCTTTCCTGCAGCCATAGAGGAAATCCCTGCTCTGAGCGATTAAATAACCAAATGCCTATTGGAATAAATCATGCTGCTCAGGATGATGAAACAGAGAGAATAGAAAATTCAGGAGAAAACATAAAGAAAATTTTTTGGCAAACTTCCATAAATGAACAAAGACCAAAATTAACAATAAGAATAAATGATGTTTTCTTATCTGGTCTGGTAGACACAGGTGCTGATCTGAGCATAATTGCACCAGAATTTTGGCATCCAACTTGGCCTCTTCAGGAGGTAAATGTTCAACTGTTAGGAATTGGGACATTATCTCAGGTGAAACAGAGTGCAAGATGGCTCGAATGTATAGGTCCAGAAGGACAGAGAGGAAAATTAAAACCATATGTGGCTAACATAACTATGAACCTGTGGGGTTGAGACTTGTTGCAACAATGGAATACTCAGATTAACATCCCTCCAATCTCAGAAACAAATCTTAAACTAGCACATATTACTGAGAGAAATATTAGAAGATATTGTTCTAATGAGTGGTCACCAGCCATCCATATTATACAAGAACAGGGCACAACAACTGATGATCTCCCAAAGACAGCAACAGCTCTACCTTTAAAATGGTTAACAGACAAGCCTGTATGGGTCCAGAAATGGCCTTTAACAACAGAGAAACTCCAGGCTTTAGAAGAGCTGGTAGGCCGGTTGTGGTGGCGCGCACAGGTAGGATTTGCTGAAGGAGGCAGAGGCAGGAGGATCTTGAGTTCGAGGCCAGCCTGGACTACACATTTAAAAACAAAAAAAGAAGAGCTGGTAGAAGAACAGTTAAATGCTCAGCATATTGAAGAATCAACCAGCCCTTGGAATTCTCCTGTATTTGTTATTAAAAAGAAATCTGGTAAATGGAGAATGGTAACAGACCTTAGAGCAATTAACAAAGTAATTCAGCCAATGGGCTCTCTACAATCTGGGATGCCTTTGCCTACTCTGTTACCAAAAGGATGGCCTCTCATAGTTATTGACTTAAAAGACTGTTTCTTTTCAATACCCTTACAAGAAAAAGACAGAGAAAGATTTGCTTTTACAGTGCCTACTTATAATAATTCTCAACCGGTTAAAAGATTTCAATGGAGGGTCCTCCCACAGGGAATGTTGAATAGCCCAACTCTGTGCCAATATTTTGTACAACAGCCATTGGAAGTGATACGTAAAAAATTTCCTAAATCTATAATTTATCATTATATGGACGATATTTTACTAGCTGACTCAAATGCAGATACTTGAGAAAGAATGTTTGAAGAAGTAAAGAAAATTTTGCCTTGCTGGGGATTACAAATTGCTCCTGAAAAAATACAAAGAGGAGATTCTATTAATTATTTAGGATATAAAATAGAGCTACAAAAAATTAGACCCCAAAAGGTGCAAATTAGGAGAGATAGACTACAGACTCTTAATGACTTTCAAAGATTATTTGGAGATATTTCTCATCTACAAACTATTATTGAGGTAAAAAATGATGAACTGACTAATTTGTTCAAAACCTTAGAAGGTGACAAGGACTTAAATAGTCCAAGAGAATTATCACCTGAAGCCGAGAAAGAATTGGCCTTGGTAGAAAAGAAAGTGCATGAAGGACACGTGGATCGTATTGATCCAAAGCTGGATTGCATTTTGGTTATTTTACCTTCTAGGCATTCTCCTACTGGAATATTAATGCAGAGGGAAGATATTATATTGGTATGGATATTTTTACCAATAAACCAAATAAAAAATTAAAAATTTATGTGGAAAAAAATCTCTGACTTGATTTGCAAAGGAAAATTGAGACTTTGTCAATTATCAGGAATAGATCCAGCAGAAATTGTCGTACCATTAACTAAAGAGGACATTGAAAAAATATGGACAGAAAGTGAACCTTGGCAAAGAGCTTGCAGTAATTTTTTGGTTGAAATTAACAGCAAATATCCCAAAAGTGATAGAATTGATCTTATAAATAGAGCTAATTGGATCTTGCCTCGAATTGTACGGCAAAAACCCATATCTGGAGTTCGTACATTTTATACAGATGCCAACAAAGAAGGAAAGGCAGGTTACAAATCAGAAAATTTAAGTAAATTGGTTCAAAGTCCGTATAATTCAGTGCAAAAATCAGAATTGTATGCTATTCTGTTGGTATTAATGAAGTTTTCAGAACCTCTCAACATAGTAACTGACTCTCAGTATGCTGAAAGAGTGGTGTTACATATTGAGACTGCAGAATTTATCCCTGATGCTTCAGAATTAACTTCACTATTTATTCAATTACAAGATACAATCAGGAAAAGGAATCATCCTTTATATATAACTCACATTCGATCCCATACTGGTCTGCCAGGCCCTCTAGCACAAGGTAATGATAAGATTGATAAATTATTGATAGGGAATGTGCTGGAGGCCTCAGAATTTCATAAAAAACATCATGTCAATAGTAAAGGTTTAAAAAAGGAGTTTTCCATAACCTGGCAACAAGCTAAAGAAATAGTAAAGAAATGTCCTACTTGTTCCTTCTACAATCAAACACCATTTACCAGCAGGATGTAACCCAAAGGGTACTCAGAGAAATGAAATCTGGCAGATGGACGTGTTTCACTTTGCAGAATTTGGAAAATTGAAATATGTACACCACACCATCGATACTTATTCAGGATTTCAATGGGCAACTGCTTTGACTTCTGAAAAAGCTGATTCTGTAATCAGTCATTTGCTAGAAGTTATGGCCATCATGGGTATACCTGCACAAATCAAAACTGACAATGCTCCATCATATGTCTCTGTTAAAATGAAACAGTTTTTTGCTTATTACAATATAAAGCATATTACAGGCATACCACATAATCCTATAGGTCAAGCAGTTATAGAAAGATCAAACAGAACTCTAAAGGATATGTTAAATAAACAGAAATGGGTAACAAAAACCCCCAGAAATAGATTGCATAATGCTCTTCTAACTTTGAATTTTCTGAATGCCAATGAGAAAGGAACAACAGCTGCAGAGAGACATTGGATAATAGAAAAAACTACAGAATTAAATCAGCCTATATACTTTAAGGATGTGCTGACCTCAGAATGGAAACCAGGGTATGTATTACATTGGGGTCGAGGTTTTGCTTTTGTTTCTACAGGAGAAGATAAGCTGTGGGTACCATCAAAATTGATAAAGGTTCGATTTGAACAAGAGAGACCTCTTAATTAGAGGAGGTGATAGTTCATCAACCAGCATAAACATCCAATTTAAACTAACTTGTATCAATAACACATGCCTTTTCATTTAATCAGATAATAACTTGCCAAAAAGGAACATCCCCAAAATTAGTCTTGGGGAAAGGTTTTTGTTTTTGTCTTTTAGGAGAATGAAGGTTAAAGAATCTGAAGAACACTGGACAAATGAGACAACTGAAGAAAAGGGACAAATCATTTATCCCAAGAAACAGAGTGAAACAGCATATGGGTATATATTATCTAAAAAATTTTATGTCTTCCTAAATGTTTGTTTCTGATTTTCTCTAAAGATTTAACACTATTGGTCTTCTAATAGTCCCAATTCAATTAAAATTTAAAGCTGACTTTGGAGTTGGAGAATGGCTCTCTTTTTCTTTAAACTCAAGCATGTTGTTAAAAGGAAAATGCAAACTCCCTGTATCATGCCAGAATAAAAGAGCCATCTTCTGCTATGGTACAGGACAAAAGCAAAATTAATTAAGGGACTATTCTATTACTAATTTCATCTCTTTGATTCTATTCTGATTCTTTAAACTTTTCTTAAAGTATGAATTTTATATCAAAATTTACAAGATTAACATTTATAGATATATAGATATATATACATTTTAAACTTTGTTAAGATATGAATGGTCATATAGAGTACTAACTAATTCTAGAAAAAAAAGGCTTCAATTACCTGCATATATATGTATTTGTGTTTGAGTCTCTTATCAGTTTTCTGCAGGAAATCACAACCAGGCCTAACATCAACTGAAGTCTCCAGGAAGAAGATGGGGCCCCACAACAACAACAATTCCACGCGGACAATAATAATATCATTAAGCTGACAAACATCATCCACAGATCAGCTTTGAACTACAAGGTTCTCAGAGCAATTTTGAGATGACTAGCTGAGATGATCCAGTCTCAAAGACTACTTGAATAAGGACTTGAGATAAACCCTGAACTTTGGCATTATATAGACTGAATAATGAAAGATATAGTTACCTCTCCTAGAATTTGACAATTAACCTAAAATTTTTCTTTCAGGATAAAGAAAACTTCGCCCATACCCAGCAGGAAGCAATTTTAAGAATACGACGCCCACATTCCCAAAGAGGTGGTGCGGGGCGGGTGGTTTTTTGGTCTTTTTAATGGGTTTTGGGTCTGGAATAATTTTCAGTGTTTAGGGGGGTTGGTTACAAGTTATTGTCAAGGGTTAGGAAAAAGGCTAAGCAAAGGAGATTAGATTTAAGGTTCTTGTTTGAAAGAAAAAGAAAAGGAAAGAAAGAAAGAAAAGAAAAAGACAATTACTAGTTTTAAATACTTTACATTGGATTGGATTGTTTTATATTGTATACAAATTTGAAATTGATATTGTTAGAAAATGCTATATGTATATTTATAATTGTATTTATACCATTCATTTCACAATGTAATGCAATTTTCTGGTCCTTGAATGTTATTATTACCAACTATTAGGATATAAAGAAATGAAAGTTAGTAGTTAGACATTACAATAGAACTTGTAGTCATATTAGATATGTTTTAAAAATTGAGCAGAGATGTTTTAGACAGGTCATCTTCAAACCCTTCAGAGATCTACAGAATATGGTATTTAAAATGTTTTAATAACTTAGAAAATTTTTCTTTCTTGAGACATGTCAGCTCCTGGCAGTACCAATCTACTTCAGAGAAAATATGGGCATTGAAGAAACTGCATATGGAGTCAACTTTCATTGTGGCAAAAGTTAGCCACTGGACAACAAAGTATCCTCGAATCAACAGGAGAAAATGCACAGACAGAACATGAAACAAAGGACTACTGATTCTTGCCAAAACAAGTGTGGTTATGGCTTTATCAAAAGGCATCTTCTGAGGCCAGGACAATATGGCCCCATCCCTGAAGTGGCCTTTGCAATCCAGAAAAGGTACAGTGCTCTTTTCTTCGAAGGCAGCTTAACAGGCAGAGGGCCGATGGCTTCTGTTGTGCAATGGAACAGCAGCTGAAAGGTCACACCTCTCGATAGTAGACTGACATTTAATAGAGGGATGTGGAGAAGAAGGGGATGTTGAGATGAAGCCATATATACACAGCCAAGAAGAATGGATAGCTGAATTAAAAAACTGTCAACAATTTCCAGAATTTAAAATCCTGAATCATGACAGGACACTAGTGGAATTCAGGTGTTTCTGGTACGTGGACTGCTCTCACCCAATGTGAGGTTGAACTGTTGACCTTGTGTACATCCTACTTCACAAATGAGTCTGTCAGATACACTAAGCCTATAGGCTGAAGATGATGCCCCAACACTGTGGAGAAACCTCAGGTGACTGCCCAGGCAGCTGGCTGTTTCTGTCAACTCACATTTTTTTTGGAAGTTGCTTGCATGCACTTCCTGTTTTTATTTTTGTTAGCTAATATTATTCCCTTCTTGCGTCTCTGAGGGAGTTGAAGATTAGTTAGTTATGGTTGAAGATTAGTTAGTTATAGTTGAAAATTAATTAGGATAGAAAGTGCATTAGATACATCTTGGATTTACCAAAATAGGATAGATAATGTAATTATTTTCTCTGATTTGTCAAATACCTCTTTAGGTATTTATTACTTGTATATATTGTATATAGTTATTGTACTTTTGTAGACAGTTTTTCTTTTTTTAGTTATAACCTTTTGCTTTTTTTTCTTTCTATTAAAATAGAAAAGGGGAAATGTGGTGGTAATCTAATTGTACTGAAATGTGATTTTGATTGTATGTTAATAAATAAAGTTACCCGGGGTTCAGAGCTATTAGAGCCATAGCAAGAGTGTGGCGGTGGTGGCACATGCCTTTAATCCCATAGATCTCTGTGTGTTCAGGGATACAGCCAGCATTGGAGACATATGCCTTTATGACCTGGGGGGCTGTACATACAGACAGTGACGAGGCAGTCACGTGTTTGGGTTTACAACCAATGAGAAGGCAGAACAAAATACTATAAAAAGACGGAAAGACAGGATATAGCTCTTTTTCGGGAAGCTGGGACACCGCAGGAGGAAGGGTGAGATTTTAGCTCTGAGCTCTGACCTCTCGGCTTTCTCTTTTACATTGGTTCTATGTTTCTTATTTAATGACTGTTGGTTACATCTACATTCTCCTACAGTAATATTAATGCAGAGGGAAGATATTATCTTAGAATGGGTCTTTTTTACCAAATAAATAGAGTAAAAAATTAAAAACTTATGTGGAAAAACTCGCTGAGTTGATTCTAAAAAGAAAGTTGGGAATTCATTAATTAGTAGAAATAGACTCAGTAGAAATTGTAGTACTTATTACTAATGCTGAAATTTGCTCTTTATGAGTAGAAGATGAACACTGGCAAAGAGCTTGCAGTATTTTTGGAAGAGATTAACAACAAATATCCCAAAAGCTAGAGAATTAAATTTATAAAGAGAACTAACTGGATCTTTCCTCACATTGTACGGGACCACCAATTTCTGGAGTCCCTACATTTTATACTGATACAAACAAATCAGGAAAGACAGATTACAAATCATGAAATTTAAAGTGGCTCAAAGCCCTTATGATTTTATCCACAAGTCAGAATTATATGCCATTCTGATGACATTAATAGATTTTACATCACCTCTTAAGATAGTTACTGACTCTCAGTATGCAGAAAGAGTTGTTTTATGCATTAAAACGACTGAATTTATTCCTGATGAGTCAGAATTAACTTTGTTATTTATTCAGTAACAAGAAATAATCAGGGATAGGAATCATCCCTTATATATAACACATCTAATCCCATATGGGTCTGCCAGGCCCTCTAGCAAAAGGTAATGAAGAGATTGATCAACTATTGATAGGAAGTGTGCTGGAGGCCTCAGAACTTCATAAAAAACACCATGTCAATAGCAAGGGTTTGAAAAGGATTTTTCCATCAGTTGGCAACAAGTTAAGGAAATGTCCTACTTATTCTACATACAACCAAACTCTACTACCTGCAGGAAGTAACCCAAAGGGTACTCAGAAGAATAAAATCTGGCAGATGGATGTGTTTCATTTTGTAGAATTTGGAAAATTAAAATATGTACACCACACCATTGCTACCTATTCAGGATTTCAATATGTGACTGCTTTGCGTTCTGAAGAGGCTGATTTTGTAATCACACATTTGCTAGAAGTTATGGCCATCATGGGTATACCTGTACAAATTAAGACCAAAAATGCTCCATCATATGTTTCTAGTAAAATGAAACAGTATTTTGCTTACTACAATATAAAGCATATTACAAGTATACCACACAATCCTACAGAGCAAACATTTGTTAAAAGATCAAATTGAGGTAGACAGGCCCAGCTGCAGAGACAAGCAGACGCAGGTAGGCCTGCAGAGGCGGCCCGCAGAGGTAGACAGGCCCAGCAGTGGCGGCCGACAAGGACATTCAGGCCCAGTGGTGGCCCACCGAAGTATACAGCCCCGGCGGCGGAGACAAGCAGACTCAGGTAGGCCTGTGGCAGCAGCCCGTGGAGGTAGATGGGCCCAGCGACATTCAGGCCTGGCGGCAACCAGCAGAAACATACAGGCCCAGCGGCAGCCCACAGAGGTAGACAGGCCATGCGGCAGCGACAAGCAGACGCAGGTAGGTCCACAGCAGCGGCCCGCAGAGGTAGACGGGCCCGGCAGCAGTGACAAGCAGAGGTAGGTAGGCCCGCAGCGGCAGCTGGCAGAGACATACAGGCCCAGTGGCAGCTGGCAGAGACATACAGGCCCGGTGGTAGCCTGCAGAGGCAGACAGACCCAGCGGCAGCTGACAGGGACATACAGGCCTGGCGGCGGACCACAGAGGTAGGCCCAGGGATGGAGACAAGCAGACACAGCTTGGAACAGGGACACCTCTAACCCTAACACCTGGGGAAGAAGCTATCTCCATGGGACAGAACCAGAACGAATCTGAACACTCCGTCTGAGGACAACCCAGGGCCCAGGTGCTGATCCTGTGAAACCCAACAACTTGGAGGTGTTGGTGAGACTACCCTGCTCAGCTGAAACCCATCTGGAAAAGGATTCAGATGCCTACAGTTTGAAGTCTGAAGAAAGAAGATCAGCTGAGGAGTTGACAAATGAACAAAACGTGACCTGGGAAGACAGAAGAAGGCACTACCCAGCCACCAAACCAGATCACCAGAATTATAAGTATATACTTCACCGACTGAAATCAGCTGCCCCTGAAGAAATAGCCCAATAGCACCAATTTAAGCAAGAACCCCTACTAAACCAAGACTAAAAATTAGAACAAGAGAGGCACTCTCAGACACAGACACCACTTGCACAGCACAGAGGAAGAGATGAGTAGACGCCAGTGCAAAAATACAGGCAACAACATAAAGACCTATATGGCAACATCAGAACTTAGTGATTCTACACCTGCAAGACCTGAAATACCAAGACAGAAGAAACAGAAGAAATCAACCCTAAAAATGACTTTAAGAAGATGATAGAGGCCCTTAAAGAAGAAATAAAACATTCCCTCGAAGAGGAAATAAAAATATTCCTTAAAGAGGAAATGAAAAACTCCATTAAAGAGGAAATAAAAAACTCCCTTAAAGAAATGGAAGAAAAAACGAACAAAAAATGGGAAGAAATCAAATCAAGCCAAGAAAAAGCAATTAAACAGATGAAAGAAACATTCCAAGATCTGAAAAATGAATTTGAGACAATAAAGAAAACACATGCTGAGGGAATGCTGGAAATATAAATCCTGACTAAATGAACAGGAACTACAGAAACAAGCATAACCAACTGATTGCAAGAGATGGAACAGAGAGTCTCTGACACTGAAGACACGATAGAGAAAATGGATGCGTCAGTCAAAGAAAACATTAAAGACAAAAAAGTTGTAACACAAAACGTCCAGGAAATTTGGGACACCACGAAAAGACCAAACCTAAGAATAATAGGGATAGAAGAAGGAGAAGAATATCAACTCAAAGGCACAGAAAATATTTTCAACAAAATCATAGAAGAAACTTTCCTAACCTAAAGAAAAAACATACCTATGAAGATACAAGAAGCTTACAGAACACCGAATAGGCTGGATCCAAAAAAAAAAAAAAAAAAAGTCCCCTCGCCACATAATAATCAAAATACTAAACACACAGAACAAAGAAAAAATATTAAGAGCTGCAAAGGAAAAAGACCAAGTAACATATAAAGGCAAACCCATCAGAATAACACCAGACTTCTCAATAGAGACTATGAAAGCTAGAAGATCATGGACAAATCTCATGCAGACACTAAGAGACCACGGATGCCAACCCAGACTATTATACCCAGCAAAACTCTCAATCAACATAGGCGGAGTAAACAAAATATTCCAGGATAAAACCAGATTTAATCAATACCTGTCTACAAACCCAGCCCTACAGAAAGCACTAGAAGGAAAAATACAACCCAAAGAAGCTAAACACATCTATGAAAAATCAAGCAATAGATAATCCCACACCAACATACACCAAAGAAGGACAACACAACAAAACCACAAAAAATAACAGGAATTAACAATCACTGGTCATTAATATCCATCAATATCAATGGTCTCAACTCACCTATGAAAAGACACAGGCTAACAGAATGTATAAGAAAACAGGACCCATCCATCTGCTGCATACAAGAAACACACCTTAACTTCAAAGACAGACACTACCTCCGAGTAAAGGGCTGGGAAAAGGCTTTCCAAGCAAATGGACCTAGGAAACAAGCTGGTGTAGCTATCCTAATATCTAATAAAATAGACTTCAAACTAAAATCAATCAAAAGAGATCAGGATGGACATTACATATTTATCACAGGAAAAATCCACCAAGATGAAGTCTCCATTCTAAACATTTATGCTCCAAATACAAAAGCACCCACATTCATAAAAGAAACACTACTAAAGTTTAAAACACACATCAAACCCCACACATTAGTAGTGGGAGATTTTAACACACCACTCTCACCAAAAGACAGGTCTACCAGACTGAAACTTAACAAAGAAATAAAGGACCTAACAGATGTTATGAATCAAATGGAACTAATAGATATCTACAGAATATTCCATCCTAACACAAAAGAATATACCTTCTTCTCAGCACCCCATGGAACCTTCTCAAAAATTGACCACATGCTTGGACACAAAACAAATCTCAACAGATACAAAGAAATTGGAATAACCTCCTGTATCTTATCAGACCACCATGCCTTAAAGTTAGACCTCAACAACAACAAAAATTATAGAAAACCCACAAACTCATGGGAACTGAATAATTCCCACCTGAAACATCAATGGGTCAAGGAAGAAATAAAGAAAGAAATTAAAGATTTCCTAGAATTCAATGAAAATGAAAGTACAACATACCCAAACTTATGGGACACTATGAAAGCAGTGCTAAGAGGAAAATTCATAGCTCTAAATGCACACATAAAGAAGATGGAGCAATCCCATACCAATGAATTAACAGCACAACTGAAAGCTCTAGAACAAAAAGAAACAAACTCACCCAGGAGAAATAGATGCCAGGAAATAATCAAATTGAGGGCTGAAATCAACGAAATAGAAAACAAGAGAACAATACAAAAAAATCAATGAAACAAAGAGTTGGTTCTTTGAAAAAATCAACAAGATAGACAAACCCCTAGCCAAATTAACCAAAAGGCAAAGAGAGAGCACCCAAATTAACAAAATCAGAAATGAAAAGGGAGACATAACAACTGACAATGAGGAAATCCAGAGAATCAACAGATCATACTTCAAAAACCTATACTCCACAAAAATGGAAAACCAGGAAGAAATGGACAATTTTCTGGACAAATGCCACATACCAAAATTAAATCAAGACCAGATAGACCATTTAAATAGACCAATAATGCCTAAAGAAATAGAAACAGTCATCAAAAGTCTCCTAACCAAAAAAAGCCCAGGACCAGATGGTTTCAGTGCAGAATTCTACCAGACTTTCAAAGAAGAACTAATACCAATACTCTTCAAAGTGTTCCACACAATAGAAACATAAGGAACACTACCAAACTCTTTTTATGAGGCTACAATTACCCTGATACCCAAACCACACAAAGATGCAACAAAGAAAGAGAACTACAGACCAATCTCCTTCATGAACATTGATGCAAAAATACTCAACAAAACATTGGCAAACCGAATCCAAGAATACATCAAAACAATCATCCATCACAACCAAGTAGGATTCATCCCAGGGATGCAAGGATGGTTCAACATATGAAAATCAGTCAATATAATACACCATATAAACAAACTGAAAGAAAAAAAACCACATGATCATCTCCTTAGATGCTGAAAAAGCCTTTGACAAAATCCAACACCCCTTCATGATAAAGGTCTTAGAAAGATCAGGAATACAAGGAACATTACTAAACATAATAAAAGCAACTTATAGCAAGCCAACAGCAAACATCAAATTAAATGGAAAGAAACTCAAAGCGATACCACTAAATTCAGGAACAAGACAAGGCTGTCCACTCTCCCCATATTTATTCAACATAGTACTAGAAGTTCTAGTTAGAGCAATAAGAGAACAAAAGGAGATCAAAGGGATACAAACTGGCAAGGAAGAAGTCAAACTTTCACTATTTGCAGATGCTATGATAGTATACATAAGTGACCCCAAAAACTCTACCAGGGAACTCCTACAGCTTATAAACTCCTTCAGTAAAGTGGCAGGATACAAGATCAACTCAAAAAAATCAGTAGCCCTCCTATACACAAATGATAAAAGGGCTGAGAAAGAAGTCAGAGAAACATCACCCTTTACAATAGCCACAAATAATATAAAATACCTTGGGATAATACTAACTAAACAAGTGAAGGACCTTTTTGATAAGAACTTTAAATCTCTAAAGAAAGAAATGGAAGAAGATATCAGAAAATGGAAGGATCTCCCATGCTCATGGATAGGTAGGATTAACATAGTAAAAATGGCAATCTTACCAAAAGCAATCTACAGATTCAATGCAATCCCCATCAAAATCCCAACACAATTCTTCACAGACTTGGAAAGAAAAATACTCAACTTTATATGGAAAAACAAAAGACCCAGTATAGCTAAAAGAATCCTATACGATAAAGCAACCCTTGGAGGTTTCACCATCCCTGACCTCAATCTCTACTATAGAGCTATAGTAATAAAAACAGCTTGGTACTGGTATAAAAACCGACATACGGACCAATGGAATCGAATTGAAGACCGTGACATTAATCCATGCACATATGAACACCTGGTTTTTGACAAAGGAGCCAAAACTATACAATGGAACAAAGAAAGTATCTTCAACAAATGGTGCTGGCATAACTGGATGTCAATATGCAAAAGATTACAAATAGATCCATATCTGTCACCATGCACAAAACTCAAGTCCAAGTGGATCAAAGACCTGAACATAAATCCAGTTACACTAAACTTAATAGAAAAGAAAATAGGAAGCACTCTTGAACGCATTGGCACCGGAGACCATTTCCTAAATAAAACACCAACAGCACAGACCCTGAGCACAACAATTAATAAATGGGACCTCTCGAAACTGAGAAGCTTTTGCAGGGCAAAAGACATAGTCAATAAGACAAAAAGACAGCCAACAGAATGGGAAAAGTTCTTCACCAACCCCACGTCTGACAGAGGATTGATCTCCACAATATATAAAAAACTCAAGAAACTGGACATCAAAGTGCTGAACAGTCCAATTAAAAAATGGGATAAAGAGCTAAACAGAGAATTCACAAAACAAGAACTACAAATGGCTGAAAGACATTAAAAGAAATGCTCAACATCCTTAATCATCAGAGAAATGCAAATCAAAATGACTCTGAGATACCACCTTACACCTGTTAGAATGGCTATGATAAAAAACACCAATGACAGTCAATGTTGGAGAGGATGTGGAGCAAAGGGAACACTCCTCCACTGTTGGTGGGAATGTAAACTTGTACAACCACTGTGGAAATCAGTATGGTGGTTTCTCAGAAAATTAGGAATCGAACTACCTCAAGACCCAGCCATCCCACTCTTGGGCATATACCCAAGGAATGCTGATTCATACCATAAAGATACATGCTCAGCTATGTTCATAGCAGCACTATTTGTAATAGCCAGAACCTGGAAACAACCTAGATGCCTATCAACGAAGGAATGGATGAAAAAAAATGTGGTACATATACACAATGGAGTACTACTCTGCAGAGAAAAATCAATGAAAGCATGAAATTTGCAGGCAAATGGATGGAACTAGAAAAACACATCCTGAGTGAGGTAACCCAAACCCAGAAAGACAGTCATGGTATGTACTCACTAATAGGTAGATTCTCAATATAAAATAAAGAACAATCAGACCACAACCCATAGAACCATAGAGGCTATATATATATAGCATGGAGGTCCCTAGGACGACTGTGGCTTATAATAAATTTCAGTTTTACTCAATTAAATTGAACTCTAGCCGGGTGGTGGTGGCGCACGCCTTTAATCCCAGTACTTGGGAGGCAGAGCCAGGTGGATCTATGTGAGTTTGAGGCCAGCCTGGACTACCAAGTGAGTCCCAGGAAAGGCGCAAAGCTACACAGAGAAATCCTGTCTCGAAAAACCAAAAAAAAAAAAAAAAATTGAACTCTCAAGGATATGCTAAACAAACAGAAGAGTAATAAAGACCTCCAGAAATAGCTTGTATAATGCTTTATTAACTTTGAATTTTCTAAATGCTAATAAAAAAGGAACAAAAGCTGTGAAGAAACATTGAATAATAGAAAAAACTATAAAATTAAATCTGCCTGTATACTTTAAAGATGTGTTGACCTCAGACTGGAAACCAGGATATGTGTTACATTGGGGAAGAGGTTTTACTTTTGTTTCCTCAGGAGAAGAAAAGCTATGAATACCATCAAAACTGACAAAATTTGATTTGAACAAGAGAAACATCTTGATTAGAAGAGGTGATAGTAGCCGGGCGGTGGTGGCTCACGCCTTTAATCCCAGCACTCGGGAGGCAGAGCCAGGCGGATCTCTGTGAGTTCGAGGCCAGCCTGGGCTACCAAGTGAGCTCCAGGAAAGGCGCAAAGCTACACAGAGAAACCCTGTCTCGAAAAACCAAAAAAAAAAAAAAAAAAAAAAGAAGAGGTGATAGTTTATCAAACAGCATGACTATTCAATCTAGATTAACTTATATGACTAACAAATGCATCTCATTTGATCAGATATAATGTACTAAAAGGGAACATTCCCAAAATTAGGGTTGGGGCAGGATTTTGTTTTGTCTTTTCAGGAGAATGAAGGCATCCAGCTAAGGAATCTGAAGACCATTGGACAAATGAGACATCTGAGGAAAGGGGATAAATCATTCATAGAAAAATATCCCAAGTAAAAGAGTAAATTGGCCTATTGATATATCATATTTTCAACAGGATAAAATTTCATAAATCTTCCCAAATGTTTGTTTCTGCTGTTCTCTACAGAAAAATAATTCAAATGGTCTTTTTGCAGTCCCAGTTCAATTAAAAATTCAAGTTGGCTTTGGAGTTGGAGTGTGGCTCTCTCCTTTTTTAAACCCAAGCATGCTTCTTAAAGTAAAATCCAAAAATCTCTGTCTTATGTAACAAGAGTCACCTAATATGGGACAGAAGAAAACCCAATATTTAGAGACTATTTTGTTGCCACTAATCCCATAATCCTTTGCGGTTTTTAATTTGCATTTTTATTTTATAATTTAATTTAATTTTACATATCAGCCACAGATTCCCTTGTTCTCCCCCTCCCACCCCCCACCTTCCCCCCATCCCACCCCTATTCCCAACTCCTCAGGGCAAAGACTCAGCTGAGGATTGAGTTCAACCTGGTAGATTCAGTCCAGGCAGGTCCAGTCTCCTCCTTCCATGCTGAGCCAAGTGTCCCTGTATAAGCCCCAAGTTTCAAACAGCCACCTCATACACTGAGGACAGGTCCCGGTCCCACTGCCTGGGTGCCTCCTAAACAGTTCAAGCTAATCAACTGTCTCACTTATCCAGAGGGCCTGATCCAGTTGGGGGCTCCTCAGCTATTGGTTCATAGTTCATGTGTTTCCATTCGTTTGGTTATTTGTCCCTGTGCTTCATCCAACCTTGGTCTCAACAATTCTCATTCATACAAACCCTCCTCTTTCTCACCAATTGGACTCCTGGAGCTCCACCTGGGGCCTTGCCGTGGATCTCTGCATCCAGTTCCCTCAGTCATTGGATGGGGTTTCTAGCATAACAATTAGGGTGTTTGGCCATCTTATCACCAGAGTAGGTCAGTTTGGGCTACCATTGCCAGTACTCTAGTGTGGGGGTATCTTTGTGGATTTCTGTGGGCCTCTCTAGCACTTTGCTTCTTCCTATTCTCATGTGGTCTTCATTTATCATGGTCTTTTATTCCTTGTTCTTCCTCTCTGTTCTTGATCCAGCTGGGATCTCCCACTCCCCTAAGCTTTCCTTCCCTCAACCCTTGCCCTTTATTACCCCCACTCACGTCCATGTTGTTTATGTAGATCTCATCCATTTCTCTGTCATTGAGTGATCCCTGTGTTTTTCTTGGAGTCCTGTTTTCTAGGTAGCCTCCCTGGAGTTGTGAGTAGCAGTCTAGTCATCTTTGTTTTACATCTAGTATCCTCGTATGAGTGAGTACATACCATGTTTGTCTTTCTGAGTCTGGGTTACCTCACTCAGGATGATTTTTTTCTAGATCCATCCATTTGCCTGCAAACCTCATGATGTCATTGTTTTTCTCTGCTGAGTAGTATTCCATTGTGTATATGTACCACATTTTATTTATCCATTCTTCAGTTGAAGGGCATCTAGGTTGTTTCCAGATTCTGGCTATTATAAACAATGCTGATATGAACATAGCTGAGGAAGTGCCCTTGTGGTATGATTGAACATTCCTTGGGTATATGCCCAAGAGTGGTATAGCTGGATCTTGGGGGAGATTGATTCCCAATTTTCTAAGAAAGCACCATATTGATTTCCAAAGTGGTTGTACAAGCTTGCATTCCCACCAGCAGTGGAGGAGAGTTCCCCTAGCTCCACATTTTCTCCAGCATAAGGTGTCTTCAGTGTTTTGATCTTAGCCATTTTGACATGTGTAAGGTGGTATCTCAGAGTTGTTTTGATTTGCATTTCCCTGATAATTAGGGATGTTGAGCAATTCCTTAAAAGTCTTTCAGCCATTTGAGTTTCCTCTGTTGAGAATTCTCTGTTTAGTTCTATTGCCCATTTCTTAATTGGACTGTTTGGCTTCTTGATGTCTAATTTCTTGAGTTCTTTATATATTCTGGATATCAGTACTGTGTCAGATGTGGGGCTGGTGAAGACCTTTTCCCATTCTGTAGCATTGGGAGGATATCAAGGTCAAGGTCTGCAAGCAAGGCAACAGTTACTCAAAATGGGGGCCAGGGCCCTGCAGGTCCCGCTTTTATTAAAAAACGAGCTTCTGACTTGGGTTGCGTGGGACATCAGCAGGTCACCTTACCCGTCATGGAGACGCCTGCCCAGGCCACACTGGTGCTCTGTCTTAGGTTGGTGAGCACCCCTCAGGCATTACCCATCTCTGAATATTCATTATCATACTGGCTCAATCATGTGTGAGAGGCATGGTTAATTGCTGCCATAGATCTCAAAGTGGCATTGGGCTTGCAATCTGTGTGTTCGATACAGAAAAGACCAACAGAGGTCCTATCTCACCCGCAGCCAGTAGGCTAAAGGCAACTGAGCCATTTCCTTCCTTATCGAGCCATACTGTACGTTGGAGTCCTTGTAAGACAGTATCCCAAAAGCAACTGGAACTTGAATTTATAAACTTATAATTTTCAAAGCCAATCGAGATGTATATAACTACTGAATTAAATTTATCATGCCCAATAGAATGACAGATTAACTGTGGTAGCTACTTTTGTTGCCAGGGTCTCCACTGTGCTAGCTTTATAACCTTTTTTATTTTAGACAAAAATGGGGATATGTGGTAATATTTTGTTTATGCTCTAACAAATAAAGCTTGCCTGAAGACCAGAGGGTGGAGCTAGCCACTATTTAACCATAGAGGCCAGGCTGTGTTGGCAAGCACCTTTAATCCCAGCATTAGGGAGGTGGAGACAGGAGCTCATCCCCCTTTAATGCTGAGGAGTTGGCAAGGTAAGAGGTGGCTGTGGCTTGCTCCTTTGTCTCTCTGATCTTTCAGCATTCACCCTTGATATTTGCTCCTGGTGTTTATTATTAAGACCAGTTAAGATTCACACTACAGTATAATGAAGTGAATAAAAAAAAGTGAGGATAATTAATCATGACTACTCCAAAAAACAAAAAAACAAAAACAAAAACAACAAAAAAAACCCAGGATACAAACAGCTGAAAAGTGCAGAGAAACAGAAGTGTGATATAGAGAAAAGGTACACACATCATATGGCTCGGCCACAGTGGCCACCCGACAGTAGGAGGGGAAGCAGAAACCTCATTTGATAGCAGTTTGCTTTATACTCTCTTAGTGAGGCTGCAAATCATAAACCAAAAGGTTGTATATAAGAATATATATCAATTTATTAATAGGTGCTATGGGAAAACAGACTCACAGATATAGGGTAAGGTAGATCCAGTTGCAGAGTCCTTCTGCTTTGTTCAGGAAAGATGGGAATTAATACTTGCCATTTCACACTGCCTGACTTGATCTCCACAACCCAAGAGAGAGCATGACCCCCATCTCTTCCTTTTTAAGAGGTCACATAAGCAGACAAGAAGCACCACCTCTATCAGGCCAGGTAGAGTGAATACTCACTACACTTACCCTTTTGTCTAAATAAGAAGGTTCTAAACCTAATACAAAATTATATATAATACGAATGATTATCAAGGATTGTCCAGGAGAATAAAAAGGTAATAACATAAACAAAAATGGAAATACAACTAACAAAACAACATCAAGCAACACACATACTAAATGTCCAGACCACAGGTACATGGTAAATTACAGAGATTGCTCCAATAGCTGTCCTATCCTGAAGAATCTAACTCTAGTACTTAATATGTTCTAGCTAATATACAAGAGGAATGTAATTGTAACCATCTATTCTTTAACTCCAGCAAAGACCTGAGAAGGAAAATCATATTACCTGAGTAAGCAGGAGTACAAGCAAGTGACTTGTAAAAAATACAAGGAATGATGGAAACAACTGGCTGCCTGGATAGTCGCCCAAGGTTTTTCTGCAATATTGGGGCATCCACTTTTGGCTACAGGTCTAGAATGTCTGACAGACCATTTTCAAAAGCAGGATGTTTTGAGGGACTCTTTTACCCTGTTTGGCAAGGTTCAACAGTTGCTTTTCCCTTTGTCCTGCATATCTTGATTCGACAGTGTGCTTACTCTGAGCAGTTGAGGCAAGGGCAGTTCTATGCCCAACAGGCAATCTTTGCCAAGAAGAAGACAAATTCCATATGGAGTGTCTTTGATGCCCAATCATCTCAGGAGTAGATGGTGATGCCAGCAGCAATTGTGTCTCACATCAATAGAATTCTAAGTTATTAAAACATCTAAATGCCATATTCTCCAGGTTTAGATCCAAATGATCCATATGTGCATCCTGTAATTTCTTTTTGACTATTGCCAATTCTCTCACAGCTTCAGGTGATAATTCTCTTGGACTATTTAAATCCTCGTCACCTTTAAAGTTTGAAACATATTAGTCAGTTCTGTATTTTTTCCTCCAATAGTGGGCCATAAATTGAGAATGTCATCTAACAGTCTTTGAAAGTCATTATGAGTCCACAGTTGATCTCTCCTGATTTGTACCTTTTGGGGTCAAAATTTTTGTAGGCCTATTTTATACCCTAAGTAATTAATAGAATCTCCCTCTGTATTTTTTCTGTAGCAATTTGTAATCCCCAGCAAGGCAAAACTTTCTTATTTCTTTTAACATTTTTTTTTTCTAAAGTGTCTATCTTTGAATCAGCTAATAAAATATCACCCATATAATGGTAAATTATAGATTGTGGAAACTATACATGAATTATTTCCAACAATTTTTGCATGAAATATTGCAGAGGGTGTAGCCATTTAACATTCTGTGTGTGAGAACCTTCCATTGATATCTCTTAATAGGCTGAGAATTATAAGCAGGTACAATGAAGGCAAATTTTTCCTACCCTTTTTTTGTAGAGGTATAGTGAAGAAACAGTCTTTTAAGTCCATAAGTATAATAGGTCATTAGGTAACAGAGAAGGCAAAGGCATTCCAGGTAGTAGAGAGCCCATTGGCTGAATCACTTTATTTATGGCTCTCAAATCTGTTGGAATTCTCTATTTTCCAAATTTCTTTTTAATGACAAATACAGGAGAATCCTAAGAGCTGACTGAATCTTCTATATTTTGAGCATTTAGCTGCTCCTTAACCAGCTGTTATAAGGCCTGTAGTTTCTCTGATGTTATAATCCATTGCCCAACTCAGACAGGTTTGTCAGGTAACCATTTTAAGGGTAGGGCCATTGGTACCTCTGAGAGTTCAATAGCTTTTGTGCCCTGTTTATATATCCAGGTAGGCTGAATGGCCAGTGACTGTTTTTTATAGTGTTTTATAAAAATATTCCTGAGATTGGAGGAACATTAATCTGGGCATTCCATTGCTGTAACAGATCACGACCCCATAGATACACTGCTACATTAGCATTATATGGCCTCAACCTTCCTCTCTGTCTTTCTGGCCCTATGTATTTAACCCATCTTGTGCTTTGTTTTACCTCAGATAGCGGTCCAATTCCTAGGAACCCTGGCTACAGTTCTACCCTCTGAGGAGGCCAATTTGTATGCCTTGTTTATGGTGTAATTTTAGTCACATCTGCTCCTGTATCCTGAAAGTCTTTTATAATTTCTTCCTTTATGGCCTGGTTTACCAGACAAGAAGCACTGCCTCTATTAGTCCAAGTAGCCCATGGTCATAGGCAGAGTGAATACACAATATAAAACTGGGTATTGAGCCAAAAGTACCCAAAGATACAGAAATGGTAAAAATGTTGGGCAAAGGATTCAAAAGTCAGCTTCAAAAAAATTGTTGATTTAAAAGCGGAAACACTTAGATCAACAGAGTAAGAAAAGCAAGTTGGGTTGTAGATATGAAAGTTGATAATTGAGAAGAGAATGAAACATTGATGAAAAATTCAACAAGCCAACAGGTTTTGAAATAAACAAATATTAGAAATGAAAATTCAATAAACAAAAAAAAACAGGGGAAAATATCACCATTAAAGCACAAAATCAGAAGAAAGTGTATCAGGACAGAAGACCATGCTGAGAACTACTACAAATGGGCAACAGTAAAGAAAGTAAATAAAAGACATAGCTACAGCTTTTAGGAACTGTGGAACATGGTCAAATGAGTAAACACATGCAGAGAACAAGGAGCTGAGATCTAAAGAGAAGGCATAGAAAATCCATTCAATGAAATTATAGCAGAAAACCTCCAATGGCTAGAGGAATATAGTGGGATGCCAGAATAAGTGATATCTAGACCCTTTCCACAGGAGGATCTTTTCCTGACACATTATAATAAAAAATTCAAACTGCAAAGCAAAGAAACACTGTTAAAAGCTATAAGATAAAAACAGCCAACAAAGAAAAAAAACTATCAGAATAGCATCAAGCCACTGAACAGAAACCCTAAAATATGAAAATCCTGGAATAATATGTTTTAATCCCTGAAAGTAAATAACTGCTAATCAAGATATTCAACAAAATTACCTTTTAGAATTGAAAGACAATTAAAGACATTTCAAGAACATCACAACTTAAAGCAATTCATGACCACCAAGGCCTCTTCCTCCTCCTCCTCCTCCTCCTCCTCCTCCTCCTCCTCCTCCTTCTTTTTGGTTTTTCAAGACAGGGTTTCTCTTTGTAGTTTTGGTGCCTATCCTGGTTCTCACTCTGTAGACCAGGCTGGCCTTGAATTCACAGAGATCTGCCTGGCTCTGCCTCCTGAGTGCTGGGATTAAAGGTGTGTGCCACCACTGCCCATCTCTATATCTTCTTAATTTAGCCAATTTAGGATACTATTAAGGCTATATTTCACTATTAACAACTTATTTCTATCATCTTTGTGATTGCTATTCTTGGTTGTTAACTGGATTGCATCTGGAATTAATTAAAAGCCCTAAATGAAGGTCACACCTGTGAGAGATTTTTGCTTAATTTGAAGTAGAAAGATCTACTTCTAATCTGAATCTTTGAGGTAAGAAGACACAGCTTTAATTCAGATTTAATCTAGGTCATACCTTCTGCAGGAAGAAGGAAGGTTTTGCTCTTTGCCTGCCTGCTCTCACCTTGCTAGCAAGTCCTTCACTGGCATTAGAACCCACTTCTTCAGTACTCCACTATATATTGAAGACCAGCTGAGACATCAAGACTTGTTGACTGAGAAACTACTGGATTCTTAGATTTTCCATTCAAACAAGCCATTGTTTGATTAACTGGTCCACAGCCTGTAAATCATTCTAATAAATCCCCTTTCTATAGATATATAGAAATCCATTCTATAGTTCTGTTACTCTAGACAACTCCAATTAATACAGGTGCTTTCATATAGTTTCCAGGGTTTAGTCCGTTATCATTATAGGAGGGAACATGACAACATACAGGCAGGTGCTAGAGCAGCAATTGTGAGGTACATCCTGCTCCATAGTATCCACAAGGAGAGAGAGAGAGAGAGAGAGAGAGAGAGAGAGAGAGAGAGAGAGAGAGAGAGAGAGAGAGACTGGTTCTCAAAAGGCCATCCTCAGTTATACACTTCCTCCAACAAGGCCATATTTCTTAATTCTTTTTTTTGCCTTTTTATTAAGACAGGGTTGATTTCTGTTACAACTTTGGCTGTCCTGGAACTCACTCTGTAGACCACGGTGGCCTTGAACTCACAGAGGTCCACCTGTGTCTGCCTCCTGAGTGCTGGGATCAAAGATGTTAACCACCACTGTCCACCTAATCCTTATAACTGTCAAAGTCATACTCCCTGGTGACTAAGCATTCAACTATATGAGTCTGTGAGGGTCATTCTTATTCAAACCACCATACTTGAGAATAGGAAACTTCAGTTGAAGAATCGCCTCCATTAGACTGACCTGTGGCATGCCTGTGGGGCATTTGCTCATACTGACTGATGTAGTTGGTGCCACCCATGTCCTGAGGTGTATAAGAAAACAATTAATAGGGAGCAAGACAGTAAGCAGTGTTCCTCTATGGTTCCTGCCTCTGCTCCTGCTTGATTTCTTTCTCTGACTCCCTTCAATGATGGAACATAAACTGTAAGATGAAATTAATGCTTTCCTCCATCAATGTTGGTTTTGGTCAGTGTTTTATCAGAGCAATAGAAAAAAAAAACTAGGACAGCACTCAAATGCTTCCCATAGAGGTATGTGTGTGGGGGTGAGCAGGAGCTGAATTTGCTAGATGCTTGTCTCAGATAGACTGCCTTACTTTTGCTGTAGTTGAACCTGCCAGGTGGCCACCAACTTGTGACCCTCTGCAGCAATGAGACTTGTAAATACTACTTAAAAAAAAAGATTGATTTATTTTATTTTGTATGCATGAGTGTTTCACTTGCATTGCAAAAGTCAGAAGAGGGGGGTTAGATTCTCTGGAAGTAGAGTTATGGTTGCTTGTGAACCACCATGTGGGTGCTGGCACCTGAATCTGGGTCTCTATAAGAGCAACAAGTGCACTTAGCTGATGAGCCATCTTTCCCGGCCCATAAATACTACTTAAAAAAAAATCAAGGTCTGGCCTGGACAGCTGAATTAGTGGTTAGCAGCACATGGTGTCCTTGCAGAGGACTTGAATTTGGTTTTCAGACAGCTACATCACATGACTCACAATACCTATGACTCCTTCTCCAGGAGATCTGATTTCTCTGGTCACCACAGGCACTTGCACACATATACATACATATAGTAACAAAGTAAATATTTTTAAAAAAATAAATGAAGAAAGGAAGAAAGAGAAAAGAATAAATGGAAATCTTAAATGATTTACTTTGTTCTACCAGAAAGGAGAGGATGGAAAGCTTCATACAACCTGAACAAGGAAGATGGTTATCAAGAAACTTCACTTATAGGAAAACATCAGATCTCTACTGCTCTGTGAGCTTTAAGTTCTGTGTTTTTGTTAGTGTATCCCATTGAGAAGCTGAAGAGAGTCAATTGCACTCCTTTCAGAAAAACATGAACCATGAAAATTGTTACACAATTTGAAGGCAGGCATAGTGAATGCCACCTTTAGATCATAGCTTTAAGAAATCATAGCTTTAGGGGCTAGAGATGGCTCAGTGGATTAGATGCTTGCCACACAAATGTGAGGACTAGAGTTTCAATTCTTAGCATCCAGACAAAAGCTAGGAAGGTGTGGCACCTATCTGTAATCTCAGCAGTTGGGAGGGAGAGACAGAGATGCCTGAGGCAGGCTGGATAGCTAGGTTTGTCTATAGATGAGCTCTGAGTTAACCTGAGAGACCCTGTCTTGAGAGATCATCAAATATACTCCATGTCAACTTCATGAATTCATAACATGTGCATGTGTACTTACACCTTTACACACATGTTCACTCCCATACATGCACACACACACATATACAAATGCACATCAAATACATAACCCCACACACATTCCCACACACAAAAAAAGAAAATCATGTGTCTGGTTTTCATTTTTTATTTTTTTTTATAAGTGATTTATTTTATTTTATTTTTTTTTTTGTAAATTTATTTTACAACATCATTTAGTTCAACATAATAGCCACAGAGTCCCCTGTTCTCCCACTCTTGCCCCCTTCCCCCTCCCCCCACCCCACCCCCCATTCCCACCTCCTCCAGATCAAGGTCTCCCCCGAGGACTGGGATCGACCTGGTAGACTCAGTCCAGCCAGGTCCAGTCCCCCCCTCCCAGACCGAGCCAAGCGTCCCTGCATAGGTCCCAGGATTCAAACAGCCAACTCATGCAACGAGCCCAGGACCCGGCACCAACACACAGCTGCCTCCCAAACAGATCAAGCCAAATGACTGTCTCACCCGTTCAGGGGGCCTGATCCAGTTGGGGGCCCCTCAGCCCTTGGTTCATAGATCCTGTGCTTCCATTCATTTGGTTATTTGTCCCTGTGCTTTATCCAACCTTGGCTTCAACAATTCTCGCTCATATAAACCCTCTTCTTTCTCACTAATTAGAATCCCAGTGCTCCACCAGGGGCCCAGCTGTGGATGTCCTCAGACCTTCCTTGGATGGGGTTTATGGCACAACTAACAGGGTGTCTGGCCATCCCATCACCAGAGTAGGTCAGTTCCTGCCGTCTCTCGACCATTGCCAGCAGTCTTTTGTGGGGGAATCTTTGTGGATCTCCGTGGGCCTCCCTAGCTCTCTGCTTCCTCCCCTTCTCATGTGGTCTTCATTTAACATGGTCTCCTATTTCTTGTTCTCCCTCTCTTTTCTTGATCCAGCTAGGATCTCCCACTCTCTTTCCCTCGACCGTTGCCCTTCATTGTTCCCACTCATGACCAGGTTGTTCATGTAGATCTCATCCATTTCTCCGTGTTTTTTTTGGGTCTCGTTTTCCAGGTAGCCTCACTGGTGATGTGAGTAGCAGTCCAGTCATCCTTGTTCCACATCTAGCATCTTCCTATGAGTGAGTACATACCATGTTTGTCTTTCTGAGTCTGGGTCACCTCACTCAGGATGATTTTTTATAGATCGATCCATTTGTCTGCAAACCGTATGATGTCATTGTTGTTCTCTGCTGAGTAGTATTCCATTGTGTATATGTGCCACAATTTATTTATCCATTCTTCAGTTGAAGGGCATCTAGGTTGTTTCCAGGTTTTGGCTATTACAAACAATGCTGATATGAACATAGCTGAGCAAGTGCTCTTGTGGTATGATTGAGCATTTCTTGGGTATATGCCCAAAAGTGGTATAGCTGGATCTTGGGGGAGATTGATTCCCAATTTTCTAAGAAAGCGCCATATTGATTTCCAAAGTGGTTGTACAAGCTTGCATTCCCACCAGCAGTGGAGGAGAGTTCCCCTAGTTCCACAACCTCTCCAGCATAAAGTGTCGTCAGTGTTTTTGATCTTAGCCAGTCTGACAGGCGTAAGGTGGTATCTCAGAGTTGTTTTGATTTGCATTTCCCTGATGATTAGGGATGTTGAGCAATTTCTTAAATGTCTTTCAGCCATTTGGGTTTCCTCTGTTGAGAATTCTCTGTTTAGTTCTGAAGCCCATTTCTCAATTGGACTGTTGGTTGTTTTGATGTCTAATTTCTTGAGTTCCTTATATATTCTGGATATCAGTCCTCTGTCACCTATGGGGTTGGTGAAGATCTTTTCCCGTTCTGTAGGCTGTCGCTTTGCCTTGTTGACCGTATCCTTTGCTCTACAAAAGTTTCTCAGTTTCAAGAGGTCCCATTGATTGATTGTTTGTCTCAGTGTCTGCGCTACTGGTGTTATATTTAGGAAGTGATCTCCTATGCCAATGCATTCAAGACTACTTCCTACTTTCTCTTCTAGCAGGTTTAGAGTAGCTGGATTAATGTTGAGGTCTTTTATCCACTTGGACTTAAGTTTTGTGCATGGTGACAGATATGGATCTATTTGCAGCCTTCTACACGTTGATATCCAGTTATGCCAGCACCATTTGTTGAAGATGCTTTCTTTTTTCCATTGTACACTTTTGGCTTCTTTGTCAAAAATTATATGTCCATAGGTGTGTGGGTTAATGTCAGGGTCTTCAATTCGATTCCATTGGTCCACATGTCGGTTTTTATGCCAATACCAAGCTGTTTTTATTACTGTAGCTCTATAGTAGAGCTTGAAGTTAGGGATTGTGATGCCTCCAGAAGTTGTTTTATTGTGCAGGTTTCTTTTAGCTATCCTGGGTTTTTTGTTTTTCCATATGAAGTTGAATATTATTCTTTCCAGGTCTGTGAAGAATTGTGTTGGTATTTTGATGGGGATTGCATTGAATCTGTAGATTGCTTTCGGTAAGATTGCCATTTTTACTATGTTAACCCTGCCTATCCATGAGCATGGGAGATCTTTCCATTTTCTGACATCTTCTTCAATTTCTTTTTTCAGGGACTTAAAGTTCTTGTCATATAGGTCCTTCACTTGCTTTTAATTTTTTTCTTTTGTTGTTTGTTGTGGGATATTTGTACACTGTGTGAAGGTATATTGCTGTGATTGGTTTAATAAAAAGCTGAATGGCCAATAGCTAGGCAGGAAGTATAGTTGAGATTTCTGGGGAGAGAAAGGAAGAGGAGGAGGAGCCTAAGCATTTGGCTTATGTCAGAGAAATGCCAGGAGACACAGAAGAAATAGGAGGTACAAGATGGAAGAGAGGTAACATCAAGCGATACAACATAGATCAATGTAAATGGGTTAATTTAAGTTATAAGTGCTAGTTGGGAACAACCTTGACTATAGGCCAAGCTTTCACATTTAATGATAAGTTTCCATGTCATTTTTTTTGTGAGCCGGCAGCCTAAAGAAAAATCCAACTATGATTGTTTTTGTTTTTGATACAGGGCTTTACTGTAAATCTCAAGCTTATATATTACTATCTGACTTTAAATTTGCAGTGACATTCCTGCTTCTGTTTCCTAAGAGCTGGAATGCCAGGTATACATTCCCATGCCTGGCTCAGAAATCATGTTTTAAGTCATATTTTTGTTTTTCTTTAAAAATTATTAATTATATTATATAAATTGTGTGTGCTAGGATATAGGTACACACATGCCATAGCACAGCATACATATGGAGGTCAGAGGGCAACTTGTGTAAGCCAATTCTCTCCATCCACCATGTGAATCTCAGGAATCAAGTTCAAGTTGTCAGACTTGGTGGCAAATGCCTTTACTTGCTGAGCCATTTCATTGGCCCTTAACTGTTATTGTTATTAATTCTGAAAATACTTATGCATCTCCAAACTAAGATTTGAATGAGCTTTAGTTTAACTAGTAAATACTAATAATTTGCCTTTTACATCATACCTTAGAAGATGGAGAACACTAGAAAATGCCCAAGTTTCTGCTTAATCATCTAGATATTCAGAAGATGCTAATGGTGTGGGAGCATATTGGTAAAAGTTATTGGAGAGGTCATAATGTAGAATCTGTTAGGAATCAGTTAAAATGTATGTTGGAGAGGGGATAAGAAATAGATCCAGGAAAAGTCTCTGTGCTCTTTAAAGTCAGGGATGGGGAAAGGTGTCTAGACAGACAGGCTTGTTCTTAGGTGCAGGCCCATTGTAATCACAAGGTTTTAGAATTTGAAGCAGGATGATCATGACCCTATCTCAAAATGAGCAAACCGAGAAAGCAACATGAAAGATCAAAGAAATAAAACACACTTGAATTATGAGTCTTTTTTTTTTTTTTGAAATGGTATTCTATGTAGTGCTGGCTGACCTGGAAACCCACATTGCAGGCCAAGATAGGTTGGCCTCAGAATTTTCCCAATCCTCCTGCCTCTGCCTCCCAGGTGCTGGAACTATAGGTGTGAGCCTGAGTTGTGGGCTTCTTTATAGGCTCTCCAGTTTATGAAGAACTGGCCTAACCTCACTGGTAATGTCTCCATGATGAGTGTTCCCACCATTAGCTTCTTTCTCACTGTTAAGTGAGTAAAGTCTCAACTTCATAATAAAATTAAAACTGAAAAATAAGTAAATTCACATGGTGAAGGAAAGGGACATTATTTCCTCAAACAGCACAAGTCACTGGATTTAAAAATTAATTTAGAGGTGTGGCTCCTGGATGGGTAGGACATAGCAAACCCACCAGACAGATGGCATGGATTATTGATGCACCAGTTCTAGATGTGCAGATTTCCTTACTAGAAATCAACTCTGCTGCACTTCATTATAGTGAGTTATCTCCTGCCGTGTAGTTTGGGTGGCTCTGTGGGCCCTAGTAACTTTCTGTAGAAAAGGAATAGACATCTAGAGGAAATCTTCCTTGGCTTTACATTCTCTCTCCCCACCCCAACCCCTACTTTTTCTTCAATCTTTCCATCACTGTCATCTATAGCAAAAGCTGAAAGGATTCAATGTGTTTGCTTGCCAAAATGATGCAGCTTAGCTACTTAATATTCATCATAAATGCTTCCCACCTACAGACTAACATGCACACCTGGCTTGGCTAAAATAAGGAATACTGAGAGGAACTGAGAGGGAAGACAAACACAAATCAGCAGCCACTATAAGTTAGAACACAAGTGGATTGCTGTTACATGATGTTAATATGGACAGAAAGTGCTTCACAGAAGAGGGAGGTGTTGAAGTGGGGTGAGAGTCATCAGTGTGATGTTAATGTGGACAGAGAGAGCTTCACAGTGGAGGAAGGGGCTGAAGTTGGGGTGAGAGTCACCTGTGTGATGTTAATATGGACAGAGTGCTTCACAGTGGAGGGAGGGACTGAAGTAGTTTGAAAGTTACCTGGAAAGCTATAGAAAGGTGAACAAGGTGTTCCAGAGAGTGCAGGGCTCAGAGGAAATAGTCTGTGTTGTGAAATAATCTTTGTGTACACTGTGAAGATGTGTCTTTGCCAAGGAACCTTCTTATTGGTTTAATAAAGAGCTAAGTGGCCAATAGCTAAGCAGGGAGTATAGGTGAGACTTTCACACACAGAGAGGACTTTGGGAAGAAGATAGACAGAGACACTATGAGAATACAAAATGAGTCAGACACACAGAATAGGAGAGAGGTGAAAGCCACATGGTAGAACATAGTTTAATAGAAAAATGGTTAATTTAAGTTATAAAAGCTAGTGAGACAAGCTTAAGCTAAAGCTGAGCTTTCAAAATAATAAGTCTCTGTGTCATTTTTGTGAGCTGGTGGTCCTCACAAGAAAGTGCTACTACAGGTCTCTATTTATAGGCAGGAAATACAGTGCAGAGTAGTCTGTTCATCTGAGAAATCTTTATTGTGAACCCATCATTTGTCAGGTGCAGTTCTAAAACCTAGTTATGGAGCCATGAACAGAATGAAGCTCTGCTCATATGGTGGGCAGGCTGACTGGCTTGAACCTATCTTTATGAGATATTCTCTTGTTGAGATGGAGAAAACCACTCAGCCTTTCCAAGCAGTTGATTTACACCAATTGATACACCAGTTGATATACAGTTGATTTACACCAATTCCTACATGCTCCCATTAGGGATCGAGTTGACTGAACAAAATGCATGTATTAAGCCATAACATTGTTGCTCTTTTCACCTGTTGTAATTGTCAAGAGATGGGGTATATTTTTTAGGGTTTGCTGTGGAATATTCCTTTACACTGTGTGAAGATGTGTTGCTGTAATTGGTTTAATAAAGAGTTGAATAGCCATTAGAAAGGCAGGAAGAAGTTAGGCTGAACTTCTGGGGACACAGAGGACTCAGAGAGGAAGAAAGATGGGGTCAACAGCCACATGAAGAGGAAGCAGAATGGGCAGTAAAGAGTAAAGGTAACCAAGCTACATAAAAAAGTGTGTATATTTAAAAAATGGGTTAATTTTAGTTAAGTGGTGTAAAAATGTCAGGAGAGAGACTTGCTGGGTTGGAACTGAGGAGCCCCACAGTGGCTGAGAAAGACCCATGCCATGTAGACACAATGGGCAGTGGCCACAGGAGGTGGGAGCCATAGGAAATACATATCATGCAGATGGCACACATGAAAAAAGTTTTATTATTAGAGGGGGGAAAGGAGAAAGGAAGGGAGGGAAGAGGAAGAGAGGGAGAGAGAGGGAGGGAGGGAGAGAGAGAGAGGAGAAAGAGAGAGCAGAGGTACACACCTCATGGGAACAGTGGAGGGGAGGAGGAGTTTTCTCTTGAAGGGGACTTTATTTAGAATGATGTCAGGATGCTGGGTGGGCCAGAATGCTAACATTTCTCTCTTTTTGATTATTATGAGTTATGGATAGCAAGTGTGTGGGTAAATGAGGGTGCCAAATTCTTGAGATTGCTTCCTGCTGATTAGGAACAAAGTGAGGAGGGGGAGTTGGGAGTTGGGATCACGTACAATGGGAGGTATGAGTGAAGAAGCATTCAGTTAGCTATCATTGTGGAGACCTTGGGCATTTGTTCCTTGAGGGAGCTAAGAAGGCAGGTTGCTATTAACACTGGCCCTATGAATGGGGCTAGCCATGGGAAGAGTGATGTGGCTGCCAGAAAGAATGGAATGGATAAGTTCCCTGATTGTAAAGAAGAAGCAAGGGTGGATGAGCCAAATGAAAGATTAGATATGCCCTTGAGTCTGGAGTGGTGGTAGCAGCACTGATGGGTGGTATGTTCTAGGAGTACCGGAGCCATTACATCTTTGTTCTCTGGAGATGGGAACACTTCTATCCATTCCGTAAAAGTGTCAACAAATTGGAAATAGAGTTTTTATGAGTGGGCATGTGGGTGAAGTTAACCTGCCAGTATTCACCTTGTTGGTATCCTCAATTGATACAGTGGCTGGTGGTGTATCTAGAGGGCCTTTTTGAGTGTTGCCTTGGCATGAGTCTGACAGGAAGGGTGTATCTGTGCAAGAACCTGCAAGTGTTTGTAAAACAACTGGAAGAGATTTATATCTTGGTGTCATAGCAAAAGCTATGGCTTTGGGGTAAAAGGTATGAACATTTTCTAGGGCTTGGTTTCAGCCCAGTGAAACACATCTTTAAGTCTATAACCAGAGGAAATTTACTGAATGGAAGTGTTTGAGTGGGTGAAGGAGGAGGAGGGAAGCTTCCATACCCTCTCTAATGATAACCTATCTCTAAAAGCTGGGACCAGTAAAATCCACAGAAATTTAAGGATTCCTAAGACTGTAGTAAGTGCTCTGTTTATCAAAACTGCATTTATCAATGTTAAAACTCTGAATCTTTGAAGTTACATCTGAAACCAGTACCATGAAGTCTATGAATGAGGCACACCCGTCTGTACTTTAAACAGGAAACTTACTAGTGATCTACCAAGCAGCTTGTAGCCTTGGGGTTGGGGGAGAGAAATGTTCATTGGAAAAAAAAATCTATTAGTACCCTGGTCATCAAACACCATCAGATCTGAGACAGATAAGTAATGAGCAAGTGAGACAGCTTTCCTGTCTTCACATAAACAAACCTTAAAGCACCTTCTTTTCATCTAATTCACCAGGAGATACTGAGAGCCATCATTGCAAAGTGAGTTATCCCTTTTTGAGTCTGGTAGCAAGGTAAACTGTGTCTAGACTTAGTATTAGCTCTAAGAGAATGAGACCTGTGAATTTTACATAGAAAACTGAGAAGGTAGCTGAAGCCTTGGTTGCTGCTGTTGAACTGACAAAGCCTGGTCATCAAATGATATCAGAGATCTGAGAAGGACAAATTTTATCTGAGTTAGTGATTAAAAGTGACAGAGACTCACCTGATGGCTACCTAGACAGCCACCCCAGGGTCCTCCATGATCATTGAGGGCAGAGGTCTCAGGGCAACAATATCAGTCTTCAGCTGCCAGGCTTCAGAAGACCCACCAGTTGGGGGATAGGAACTTGTGGGGAGGGCCAGCCTACTTTGCCTAGGCAAAAGTGAGGCAATGGGTTACCCAGAGTTCTGTTGTCCATGGTCTGAAGAAGTTCCTGGCAGCAGTTGAAGCAAAAGGCAGTAGTTGAGGTGAAAGGTAGTTTTTGCTCAGTGGCTGGTGCAGCCACTCTGGAGCAAGTTCTGGGTGGAGGTTCTTCTGTGCCCATCCATCTTCTTTGGAGGAAATAAAGGTGCTGCCAGGAGCCAGCATGTGTCTTTATCACAAAAAAGGTTTTTTAATTATATATTTAAAATGCCATATTCTTCAGATCTCTGAGTATTTGAGGACAGTCTATTAGGTATGAATGACTGACTATCAGCTTATGTTTCCTAGCAGTCTTCAATATTTTAGCAGCTTTCATAAGACTAAGAAAAAGGGCTTGTGCGTTGGGGGTATGGTCCAACTCTGAGAAAAGGATGCTCCATTATATAATATATATCTTGCTTATCAAATTCCATCATTTATTTAAATTCTCTAGAAGCTTAGTGTTGAACACTTGGCAAAGACACAGGTGTAATTCTGAGTCAGCTTTTGTTAATCAGAATAGATCTTTATAACTTTTAATTTCTATTATCATATAGAGTATATTATAAACCAGAATTGAATCAAATATAGCTTTACATTTCTATCATCATACCAATCCAAAATATTTGAGACTTGTTGCTATTTCATAACTGCTATTTTGTCATTGTGAATCTCAATTCAAACATCTGACATGAACGTGATCCTAGGCTACCCCTGTAAAAAGGTTCAAAAGAAGCAAGATCTCTAAGGAGCTAGCTAGGGCATATACCAGGGTGGTTTCCTTGTTGCTGCTGCTTTTATCTGTCATAGATCTACTTTTTTTTTAGCAGGGCTATGGAGTTTCTAATGATTCCCCAAGTGCTTAACATAAAAACAGCATTGCTCTCCTAAGGCCTTGCATGGGTCCTGCAGTACAGCCGGGCCCCTTGAGTACAGCCAGATTATATAGAAATAACAATTTCTTTTTTAAATTTTTCTTTATTAAGAAATTTTTTACTCGGGGCTGGAGAGATGGCTCAGAGGTTAAGAGCACTGGCTGCTCTTCCAGAGGTCCTGAGTTCAATTCCCAGCAACCACATGATGGCTCACTACCATCTGTAATGAGATCTGGCGCCCTCCTCTGTATACATAATAAATAAATAAATCTTTAAAAAAAAAAAAAGAAATTTTTTACTCATTCCTCATGCTATCCACAGACCCCCTCCTCAATCCTTCCACCCCAGTCCTCTTTCCCAAGCCACCCCACATCCCCATATACGCCAAATCGAGGTCTCCCATGGGGAGTCAGCAGAGCCCAGCACACTGAGCCTAGGCAGGTCCAAGCCCCTTCCCACTGCACCAAGGCTGTGTAAGGTGTCACACCACAGGCACCGGATTCCCAGAAGCCTGCCCATGCACCAGCGACAGATCTCGATCCCCCTGCCTGGGTGCCTCCCAAACGGTTTAAGCCAAACAACCATCTTCCATATCCAAAGGGCCTAGTCCAGTCCAATGGGGGCTCCACAGCCACCAGTCCACAGTTCATGGGCTTCCACTAGTGTGGTCCTTCATCTCTGCACTTCCTCCCATCATAATCTCAACACGTCCCCTGCCTCCAGAATCCCTCCTCTCTCTCATCAATTGGATTCCTGGAGCTCAGCCTGGTGCTGGGCTGTGGATCTCTGTATCTGCCTCCACCAGTCACTGGACAAAGGCTCTATGATGGCAGCTAGGTATTCTCTAGATCGGTCATCAGAGTAGACTGGTCCAGGCACCCTCTGGACCACTGCCAGCAGACCAAGGTGAGGTCAACCTTGTGGATTCCTGAGAGCCTCCCCAGCACCCTGCCTCTTCCAATTCCCATGATGTCCTCATCTATCATGGTATCTCTCTCCCTGCCCTCCCACTCTGTCCCTGTTCCAGCTTGATTCCCCCATTTCCCTATATTCTCATCCCCCACTCCTTGCCCCCTGCCACCCCCCACCCAGTCCACTCATGTAGATCTCATCCATTTCTCCTTCACAGGGTCATCCATGTGTCTCTCCTAGGGTCTTTCCCTGTTAGCTAGCCTCTCTGGAGTTGTGGGTTGCAGTCTGGCCATCCCTTCTCTCCCATTTAGTTTCCACTTATGAGTGACTACTTACTATGTTTGTCCTTCTGAGCCTGGGTTACCTCACTTAAGATGATATTTTCTAGATCCATCCATTTGCCTGCAAATTTCATGATATCATTGGAAATAACAATTTCTTAAGCCCATATAATATTTCTTTGGTTCTGCATAAAGGTTGAGTGTTTTATCTTGTGGTAGAAACATTTTAGTTAATAAGTCTATCAATTGACAACTCTGGGCCCAGTTTCCTAGTTTGTCAATAGCCATTAGAGGTAGACATTTTGTCCCCTTGACAGGGAGTTTCCCTTTGACTTAGCTTTTTTAGCCTGTTTTGGAGCCAGGGATAATATACTCTCTTTTACATCTATTTCAAGCTGAAATGGGCCATAGATAGTCAAAGCCCAACAATGATGAAAGGCTAGTCAAAGGTAAGGGAGAATTTAGGCAATGAGGCATTTATCAGAAGCAACTGATTTGACCCAGCTGGAAACAAGGAGCATTTATATCAGCTGGGTTGGTCCATTTCACCTTTTAAGTAAGTCCATGGCTCACAGGTTGAAGTCAGCAGGTTGCACTTAGCAACTGATGCTTGGATGTGTCTGCCTGTCAAGTGGATACCTATTGGGAAAAGTTCAAATTAGGAAGAGAAGTTACAATTTATGAACTTATTTGGAACTTTTAGGCCTATAGTCTTAGTAATTGGGAAAGGGAGACCAGGAGGGAGAAAAATACCATCCTCAGGAATAGACAGGTAGAGAAAACTCAAGCTGTACTACTGGAGTCCTTCTGACCTTTATGAAGTGGATCCAAGTTTTATGACTTCTTTTGATGCTCTGAAGGTTATATAAATTCTTATTTTATGAAAGGACATAAAAGTTTTAGATATATTAGTATTCCCAATCAATTGAAATCCAAATTGTAGAGAAAGCAGGTAATTGGTATCTATAAAATAGCAGGAGTAGACTCATACATTTAAGTTTATATTTGTAAGACAACCAAAGAAAATCTAAAATCTTGAGCTTGTGGCTCAAACAGTATCAGAATTTTATTAATATTAAAATCTGAACTTTTGAAATCTTAATGTAACAATACCATAGAAGGGGAAAGTAATCTGAAGCATTTAAATTATTTATTTATATATTTTTTAATAAATATTTATATCTTAAATCATTTTTTGAGACCCTCAAAGCTTTCATGGACTTTTATATCTTAGAACATTTTCTTATCAATAGACCTAGTAACTTAGAAAAAGTAAGCCTTGATTTTTATATATAAAATGAGCTGACAAGTTGGCCATAGTCTTATAAATTTAAATATCTTAAAAAATGTTCTTTAAAAAGTTTAAAATCTCTCAAATGTCTTCCTCCAATATCACAAATAAAATACCCTCTTTTATTTTAAGAGGGAGAACACAGGGCATAATCATAATCCATATAAGGGAAAACTGACTTCCAATAGCACAATCTAAAGTTTAATATATGGAGTTTATTCCGTGTCCTCATGGATCACTTCTTTGGTGCCATCCTTGGTAGCATGTATATACCCTTCCTTCTAGATCTTAGCTTGCTCTATTCCATTGTGGCTGGTGTTTCTGGTGGCTATCACCTGGCAAAACTGTTAAGGTCTCAAAACTGGACTCTCTTTGGAACTCTATCTGTGTCATATATTTGTAACCCTCAGCTGTAAATCTCAAGGTACAAAACTTTTTTTTAGAAATAACTAACTTTCCAACAAAGCAAGAAAACCTTTTTCATAAACTTTCAAGCATTTAAATGTTGCCACCTTACCCCAGCATGGGAGAAGCCCTGCCCACTGGCATGGGAAGGGGTGGCTGGAGCAGGAGAGCCAGGAAAGCTGGTCCTCTGGGGTCAGTGGGAGCCACAGGAGTTTGCTGTCCTGCCCACAGGGAACTTAAAACTGGCTTGCTTCGAGCAGGAAAAGGTTTTCCAAAGTCCTTTCCAGTCTTATCACCAGCATGTGGCACAGCTAGTGCCTGAGAGCCCAGGAAGGAGGAAGAGAATAGGTCTCCAGGCCCCCATCCACACAAGTGCATGCTGCCCCTACTTATGCTTGGGTCATGGACAGGAAGTGACTTCCCATTGCCCTTAGTAAAGATGGCAGTGGAGTCCTATGACAATAAGGCCTGTCTGTCTTTGACCTTAATCAAGATGGCACCTGCCCAAGTGGTCATGTGTTTTTTTTTCCCAAGAGACATGAAACAGATAATCTCAAGCATTCAGAAATAAGTTAGAAACCCAGTCACATGGCCACATCAGTCACACATTTCCATTTGCACATAAGAAATAAACTTTTTTTTTTTTAACAGAACAATGGACAAAACTTCCCAGGAAACTTTGAAGCTTCATGTACTGGAGCAAGAAGGTGTGGGCAGCAGCAGTGGCAGCCACATGAGGGAGCGGCCAGACAGAGACAGAACAGAAGAATGAGACATTTTGAGTAAAAGCAAGGCAGGCTAAGCTGTAGCCATGGTGGAAGCGGAGCTGTCAAGCCCAGGTCTTCCTTTTTTGCTGGCCACAGGAGGGAGGCATCCAGTGGGCTAAAGCCCAAGGAGAGTGAACAGGACAGACAACGGGGAAAGGGATGGAAGTGTACAGACCAAGGATCTTTGGATCTATTGGATCACTGGCAGAACGCATATTTCCCACGACTGAAGCACAGCACAGGGAAATTAGATCCAATGGCTTTTCCTCTCTGGTGTTCCAGAGATTAATTGAGGACTGATTTAAAGGTGCAAGCTGCTCAATGATTCATCAAAAAAAGAGCGGGGGGGGGGGGCAGGGTGAAGCCCAAGGGGTGTGTGGTCACTTAGTACCAAGGCTTATGAAAGGTGAGAAACCACAGTTGAGACAAGATGAATCCTCACTCATGGGAAATGGCCAGAATGGGGGCTTACCGATTATGGTGGTGTTGGATGAAATGAGTGTTGAAGGTTCCATGGGTCCTAGTGTTTCTCAGACTGCCAGCAGACAGAAGAAAGTGCCAGGAGGGCCTCTGCTGAGTCACATAGCACCAATGATGTAAAAATGGTAGGAGAGAAACCTTGATGTGTTGGAGGCAAGGAGCTAAATGGTGGGTGAGAAAGTGACATGCCATGCAGACATGGCAGGTGGTGGTCACAGCAGGTGGGAGCCATGGGAAAGACATATCATGCAGGTGGCACTCATGTGAAAACTTTTATTATTAAAGGGAGAGGGAGAATGGAAGGGAGGGAAGGAAGAGAGAGAGAGAGAGAAAGAGAGAGAGAGAGAGAGAGAGAGAGAGAGAGCGAGAGAGAGAGAGAGAGAGAGAGAGCACCTTGTGGGAATAGAGAGAAGGGGAAAGACTTTTTTCTTAAAGGGGACTTTATATAGGATAATATTGGGATTATATCACTAGCAATCTATGGAGTCTGCTTAATGATCAAAGGAATTTATTTTTGAGTTAATTTAGAAGACAGAATAAAGGAACTGGTCATGGAATCCTGGAAGGGTGAGGCATGGTCCAACGTGGTTCCCTGGTGAGCTCTGCTCTGGTCCATACCAGCATCCAAAACTATGAGGTAGTGAAGAGGGGAGAACATATATGTATCCCACATCTTAAGGGTCCCCCAGAGTCCATGCCCCAGGGGCATGTATCTCAAGGTAAGAGGCAGGTGTAACAGTTACCTGCTACCTCACTAGGGGCAGTACTTTAGGGCATGGCTCAAAGGGCCCCCACCACAGGATGATGATGTCAGGATGCTTTGCTGTGTGGGCCAGAATGCTAACAATAAGAACTAGTTAGGAAGAAACCTAAGCTAACGCCAAGATTTTATAATGAACAATAAAAAGTCTCTGTGTCAGGATTTGGGAGCTGGCAGGAGGGAAAGAGAAAGACTTGCTACAGGGGTGAGATAGGGTCCTGGTTGAAGAAGACAAAGAGTTGATACTTGCCTGGTAAAATCCAGTAAGTTGAAGTTCCAGGTATTAGGCTAGGGGAACGCTATGCTCAGAAATATAGCATTGGCCCAGGGAAGAAGTAAAGGATGGTGTGTTCAAAGAAGGGAGACACGCAAAGCCAGCTCAGTTCCTTCATCCAACTGCCATGGCTTAGTCTAACTTTATGAGATAGTCTGGAGCAATGGGACATGTAGCAAATCTAAACCATTTTCACCCGGATATTTTATATGATGAAATACTGAAGTATCCTAGATATAGAAGTTGAAGGATTAAGTGCACTATGTACTCAACACATAATGACTGAAGGCAATATATAAAACTGTATTTGACTGGCTGGAGTGATAGCTCAGTGGTTAAGAATATGACCTGCTCTTCCAGAGGGCCCAAGTTTGATTGCCAGCACCCAAGTCAGCCAGCATATAAGCATGTAATTCCAGCTTCAGAGGATCCAATATTATCTTCTGGCCTCTGTGGATACTTACATGTACATACCCCTCCTTATACATAAAAATGAAATCTTAAAAATAAGAGAAATCCTATAAGGAAGCTTACTATCTGTACCAGTCAATATAGGGAATATGTCAGCTGGGGAAGGGTCACTCAAGATAGAATTTAAAGAATGTATGCTATGGAATCACCAATGATATTAAGACAACATATGTAGTCCCCCTATGAATCATCTATCTATCTATCTATCTATCTATCTATCTATCTATCTATCTATCTATCATCTATCATCTATCTATCTTTCATCTAGGTAGTAAGCTAGCTTTGAAGTTTTAGTTGTGAAGTTTATAGCTTTTAATGGTTGAAGTCTCTCTCCAATCTCATCCTTGTAGTCTAGGCTATCCTCAAACTCATGGTAGCTGACCTTGAACTCCTGCTGCTCCTACCTCCACCTCCAAAGTGCTGGGATAACTGGTGTGTGCCACTACATCCAATGACATGCATATTTTAAGAAATTGCTAGTCAATAGGGCAATGTTTCTTGAAGACAGAACATTAAGAATCAACTGCAAATGTCACATTTCTTCCTAAGAACTTTGGCTTGAAGGTTATGGATTTTTTCCCTTTATATCTTCAAAAGTTTTTGTATGGCTTATTGGTCATAGTGCCCTAATACCTTCATCAAGCTGCAATTAAGTCCTTTGGGATGGAGCCCTGTGCTTCTGTGTGAGATAATTATAAAAGCTGGATTAGTTTACCATTGAATTATTTATGCAAGTATAAATGCCACAGAAGCAATTAAACCTCAAGGATTTCTTCAGGTGCAGATAAATCAATTTACATTGTGTACCTCCAGTTCATTTCAGAGGATGTGTGGCAGAAAATAGAAATCTCAGGCAAAAGGCAAAAACTACACTAAAATCCATCTCTGCATTAATGTTCTTTGCTCTCTAAACATATCCTATAAAGTGATTTCATGTGTTATTGTAATTCTTTCTAACTGCCAGGGATAATAAGTCAAAAGACATTGAGAATTTTCTCTTGTCAATACCAGGAAGTCAATCTTATTATTATTCCAGGGTAATTTAGTTCAGTACAAATCAACTGATTTTACAGATATTAACTTTATCAAATATACAAATGGAAGAACTATAGGGAGAATAATTTGTCTTCCATCTGTAGAGATAACATAGCAATCAGAAAATGTATCTCTTGTTTGGTGTCCAAATTTATTAAATGAGTGGAGCTTGCCTGAAACGCCTCCCTTCTCCTCCCCAAAGCAGTGATTTGCAGAAGTAAAACCTGTGTGATATGTATTATACAGACACTCTGGGGGACTGACACAAGTCATCCTCAAACAATGAAAGGAAAGTTATTACATTTGTGGAGGGGAATGCGAGATAACACTGGTAAATAGTGTTTTATGGATGGAACCATCAAGGGGCTGTTTCAGAAGAGGTAGATGTGTGACATCTTGTTGTCCAAATACTAGCTTAACTACAACCTTTCTCCATCATACAGGCGAGGTTTAAAACCTTTACTTTTTATTCCAGTGCTAGTGCCAGACCCTGAACTTATGTTTTTCAAACTTCTTTTAAAAATATTTTCATTAACAGATTTTAAAATTTAAAACTTAGTATTGTGTGAGTATGCATATGCATATTGTATGTGTGTGAGAATGCAGGTGTATGCCATGGTATATGTGTGGAGGGCAGAGGACAACTTTGTGGAGTAAGTTCTCTCCTTCAACCTTTCCTTGAGTTCTGGGGATGGAATTCAGGTGATTAGGTTGTATGGCAGGCACTCCCTGAGTCATCTTACTGGCACAACTTTCAGATTTCGAATGCAGGACATGATGCTGTGAAATGTGTGAATTGTCACATAGCATGGCTGAATCAAGATAATTATAATTTGCCTTACTTTGTATTGTATGTGTTGTGTGTGTGTGTGTGTGTGTGTGTGTGTGTGTGTTTAGACAACTAAAAGTTTACTGTCTGTGATTCTCGGTGTAAATGCTTTGCTATTAACTATAGCCACCATGTTGAATGGTGGCCTCTTGAGCTTATTCCTCTACTCAGAACTGAGATGTTATATCCTGAAAAAAACCTCTTTCTGATTAATACCATTCACCCCAATTCCTGGTAACTTTAGTCTGTTCTCTGCTTCTGTGAGCTCCCGGTTATTGATGGAGATCAAACTTAGGGCCTTTGGCATGCCAGCTATGACCTCTGTTACTGAGTTCACATGTTTTTAACTCCACATAGAAATGAGGCCATGTAGTATTCCCCTTTCTTATTTTTAAACAAAGATTATTATTTTTTAAGATCATGTGTATGTGTCTCTTTGTGTATGCATACACACAGGTGGTACCCATACAGGTAAGAAGAGGGCATCAGATCCCCTGGAGCTGAAGTTACAGGTGATTTTGAGCCACCTGACATGAGTGCTGAGAACCAAACTCAGGTCCTCTGCAAGCAGAGTATGTCCTGAGCCATCTCTCTAGTCCCTGAGATTTACCTTTCTATGCATAGTTTGTTTCACTTACAACGACTGTCTTCACACATTATCTCAAATGACACAAATTCTTTTTTAGAAAGGCTGAATACTGTTCATCTATGAATGTATGTTACTGTTCTTTACCTATCTGATGGTGGACTTCTCAGGTTGATTCCTAAGTTCCTGTATATTTTATTTCTTATATACAAGGCAAGCAAAGCCTTTTCTTTATCCAAATAATCTTGAGTTAATGCTGAGCTTGTCAAAAGTAGCTGAACACTTAAATCTAAATAATTTCTAATTGTATGATGATGTAGTGAAATATCTTTGATAGATAAATAGAGTAATTAAAAGTTTTAAGTTGAAGGGTTGGAGAGTGGCTTAGTAGTTAAGGACACTAGCTGTTCTTTAATAGAATCCAGGAAACCATCCACATGGTGGCTCACAACCATTTGTAATTCTAGTCCCAGGGGATTCAATTCTCTTCTCCTGGTCTCCATAGGCACTGCATCTATGTGGTGCAGAGATGTATATGCAAGCAAGACAACCATACACATAAAATAAAAATTCAATAAAAAAACTTTAAAATTGAAGTTAACCAAATTCATGTATTAAAACACATGAAATGAAAGCTATAGAAAAATAAACCCTACTACTGATTTAACAGGAAATATAATTTTAAACATTCAAATGAATGCAAATTTTGAAAAATTAAAGTTAGTGTCTGTACATGGAAATAAACAAAAAATGATCATGAGAGAGTTAAAAATGTGTCACTCTGGCAGTTTGAATAAAAAGCATTCTATTTTTTAAAAGTCATAAAATTCTTATGTGAAAGATTCCTCTTGTGGCCGGGTGTTGGTGGCGCACGCCTTTAATCCCAGCACTCGGGAGGCAGAGCCAGGCGGATCTCTGTGAGTTCGAGGCCAGCCTGGGCTACCAAGTGAGCTCCAGGAAAGGCACAAAGCTACACAGAGAAACCCTGTCTTGAAAAAACCAAAAAAAAAAAAAAAAGATTCCTCTTGTAAAATAGCATTCAGGGTATCAATGATGGAAAGTTGAAGCCAAAGAAAATTTATACACAACAGAAATTATAATAACTTACATTCCTTGCTACTTCTCAATCAAGCACCTTGCCTAAGCCCCATCTCAGTCTCACAGTTGATTGCTCTTCATCAAATTCTGTAGATAAGTGACTCTGTTTATATAGTT